>NC_141855.1:10295171-10447735 GCF_024713525.1 Acromyrmex echinatior | reverse complement strand
GCGTTGCGTATATTACGTGCAAAAGAACCAAATTTATAAAATTCTTTTTCTCGGAAACATCGTTCATCTCATTCATATACGAAAAGACTGTTTATCCATTATGATTAGATAACGACATGACCTCGCGACCTGCCTTCCTTTTGAAATCGGAGAGCTCGTTTTGACTTCTAAAATCCAGTCGCCCTACAAACAGAGATCTTCGCACGAAATTATCAATAAAGATTATTCAGATCAAGTTGCGCATAATTGTTTATAATTTATACACGTGACAATACGTTGTAGTAAAGATATACTGCAGATGTGTGTCTCAGTATAAACTTTTTTTAATTTACAAATATTTTTTTAAAAGTCGATTTGTAATCGAGAGATATGTAACTTGAGAAATTAGATCAAAGATACTTAATATAGGAAATAAATAGAATTAAAAGATCTCACAGCGAAAAGTGATCTGAATTTTCGCTGAATCGAGTTGATTGAAAAATCTATTTGAGACACTCCGTATTTTATTGAAGCTTAAATATATTTTCCAGAGCTGTCTTCGCTCATAAACATCCGGTTGTCTCTTGCGATAGCCTCTACCGGTAGTAGAACATCTCTTGATAACCGGTACATTCGAGCGTATATTTGAAACAATTCTGGGATAAAATTTTCCTATATTTATATTAATAGATGTTAATTACGTGCCCACTATCACCGCGAATTTAAAAAAAAATCAACAAACAGAGCCAATCGTCGCATCTTACGTAATTCATTTCTTAATGAAAAATTATTGTTTTGTGTCATTTATTCTTTTATTTATTTGTATCATATATTGTTCCTTGGAAAGAATCAAAACATGCATTTAATATTAAACGTTTAATTTTTTTATAGGCCCTGCGAATTCACAACATGTACGGGACAAAGTACCATCCAGAGGTAAGATTCAAAATCTTTTCTTAGAATTTATTTCTTTATTCACCCTTTTCTTCATAAAAGAATCACGAAACGATCGTAACACGTAGCATTATCAATGTAATCTTATCAGAGAATGTCAAGTGGTGAAAAACGCGATAAAACTTTCGCGACAACTAGGACACACACTATATAATTATGCATAAAATACAAAGACAAAAATGGGGGTGTTATAGGGTCGGTGCAGAGAGGAGATATGTCACCTATGGATGTGGTGACAGAACGTCATAATCGGCTAGGGCCGATCATTCCCACGTCAAGAGGTAGACAAAATATGTTACTTCGGGAAGAAGGCAACTATATATTTTGTCATAAAAAGATCCCCTGACAAATTTAACTTGAAAAAATTTATTCTAACTTGGATAATAGTTTATATATTACTAGCTAACAACGAGAGAGAGAGTTCGTGTTTGTTGTAGCTAATTTTTGTTTTATTAGTTTGGATGTTTATGTTTAAATATATTTACTACACTGGAAGAAAAATGATTGCATGATTTAATTATAAATTTATGTATAGTCACTTTTGGTGCCAACTATTATATATATTTTTTTAGTAAAATTATAAATTATAAATACATATAATAAAATAGTAATAACGATAAAAATAAAATTCCATAATTTTACCATATAATTATAATCACAAATATCAAACATTTTTCTGTCAGTGCAGATGTATGTTTATGTGACAATGTGACGTATATTTCGGTTCCTTCCATGGCTCCTATACTATGATAAAGGTACACAATGCTAATCGATCACAAAAACTAATTGGTAATCGGGAAACTGTATCTTTCTCCACGTATATTAACTCGTATAATCGGCATGATTATGCAATGGTCCTAATTACAGAAGAAGAGAATAACCACGGCTAACAGAATCTGTATTTCAAGTTATAAAAGATTAACGAGAAACTTTATCCCTTGTAGGATCGCACGCGAAAAGACCGCATCCTTGCGAACAGAGCTCATGTTATCCCGCAACCGGGAACTTGCTAATCGGTCGTAAGGACAAACTGACTGCTTCGTCGACATGTGGTCTTCATGGTCCCGAAAGATTCTGCATTGTTTCTCATCTTAAAGACAGAAAGAAATGCTTCTTCTGCGATGCATCGATACCTAAACAACAGCATAATATCGAGAACATCGTCAGCGGGTAAGATTATTTTACTTTATCGCTGCAATCTTCCATATCGCAAAATAAATCCAATATATATAATTTACTGTGAGTTAAGCACTGTGTTGATTCTCGTTGGCTTATATTTCCTTCATTTTATTTTGATTCTATTCTTGGAATTTTTGTTATATTATTTAAATCTTATTTAATCTTGTTTATTAATTAAATCCAATGGCATTTAAAATAATGATGAATAGAAATATGCGTTATTAAAAATAAATAACAGCAATCTAAGTATATACTAAATAATTTGAAAATTATAAATTTCAGGTCGTGGTGGCAAGCCGAAAACGGAGTGGAGAATGTCACGATACGCTTCGATCTTGAGGCAGAGTTTCATTTCACGCACATCATTATTCGCTTCCAAACTTTCCGACCGGCTGCTATGTTGATCGAGCGATCGTATGATTTTGGAAAAACCTGGCAGGTATATCGGTACTTCGCTCATAACTGTGAGCATTACTTCCCTGATATCCCGACTCATCAACCTCAAAGATTAACGGATGTCATCTGCGAGACGAGATACTCAGCTGTGGCGCCGTCCACTGGCGGTGACGTAATTTTTAGGTAAGAAATGTACATAATTTAATAGTATTATTTATAGTAATAATGTAATCTTCTTACGGATTCTTCCAAATTCAACAATAAAAATTCCAAAAAACTTTTTTGGAATAAAGATTCTGAAATAAAAGATTTAAGATTGCATGCTAACTACCACGCTGACTCTCATTCGTCCTGGTATTATTTATCATTAATTATCTTTCTCATCATTTAATATATTGTTTATTTTTGTTTTAAATTTTATTATATTGATGTGCAAATGTTTTGCTTTTATTTCAATTTTTTTTACGTAAAGAAACTGCACTAGTTACACGATTCAAATTATTATAATTATTAATTATGAATTGATAATTATTACCCACGTTATTCGAAAACGTTATTTATATTTATTCTGATATATTTTAGAGTGTTGCCGCGAAATTTGGAAATAGATAATCCTTATTCGAAGGAAGTGCAGAATCTACTGAAGATCACCAATCTCAGAATCATCATGACTAGACTCCATACTCTAGGCGATGATTTGCTCGACGATCGGGCTGAGATTCGCGAGAAATATTATTACGCCATCCAAGATATGGTGATTCGTGGTTCGTGTTCTTGCTATGGACACGCCTCTAGGTGTTTACCGTTACCAGGAGTTTCTGATGAAGAGAACATGGTCCATGGCAGATGTGAGTGTACACATAATACTAAAGGCCTCAACTGTGAAAGTTGCGAAGACTTCTACAACGATCTGCCTTGGAAGCCCGCGGTTGGCAAACAAACGAACGCTTGTAGACCTTGCAATTGCAACAATCATACCAATTCTTGTCACTTCGACGAAACGGTTTACGAGAGATCGGGCAGAGTATCCGGCGGAGTCTGCGACGATTGCCAGCACAATACGCGAGGGCAGAATTGCGAACAGTGCAAGCCATTCTATTATCATGACGTGACGAAGGATATCTCTGATCCAGAAGCTTGTCAACGTAAGTTTTCAATCTGAATCAGTCTCTTTATATATAATTTTTATATATAATTTAATATGATTCAATACGAAATTATTATCTGTGCTTTATAAATAAAAGATAAATATAGATTGCAGATTGCAGTTAATAATAGAATAAATTTGTACATATGTGAGAGAAATATCGTGAAATATATATAGGTTTTCTCCTTCTCAGCTTGTGATTGCGACCTAAACGGATCCTTGGATGATGGCATATGCGACTCAAGAACTGATCCTCTAAGTGGCGACGAGTCTGGACGCTGTCACTGTAAAGTGAATGTTGACGGGCGTCGTTGTGATCGCTGTAAAAACGGTTTCTGGAACTACGATCCTGACAATCCAGAGGGATGTCAAGGTAACAAAAGAAGTTATTACACTACAGCATATTCCATTAAAAGACGTAACTATTTCAATACTTTTACATAATATTTAAAAAAATAAATATTATATTTTTAATAATAAGAAAAGAGAGAGAGAGCTTATATATTATTTATTAATCTGCATTGATTATTTTTCAAATTCAATTTATAATCTTTCTCTTCGAGAAATATTAATTAATGTTATGTCAATGATGACGAGAGTTAGTTCGAGATTTTAACAGATTCTATTTATCGCGATAAAGAAAGTTTGTTCATAACTTCTTAAAACTCGTATAAAAAACTACTTTTATAATTACAGCCTGCACCTGTAATATTTTGGGTACCATCGATAATCAGGGTTGCAACGTGGTGACCGGTGAGTGCACGTGCAAACGGTATGTCACAGCGCGCGACTGCAATCAATGCTTACCGGAATATTGGGGACTCTCCGAGGACCGCGATGGATGCAAACCATGCGATTGCGATCCTGGCGGATCCTACGAAAATTCCTGCGACGTCATCACCGGTCAGTGCAGATGCAGACCACACGTCAGCGGAAGAACTTGCAATCAACCGGAGCAAAGTTACTATACCGGCTCGCTAGATTTTCTCATTTACGAAGGAGAGTTGTCTAGGGCTACTGATGTAAGTTTATCAAATTAAATCAAATATGTAAATTAAATATATTTATAAGTATTAATTTTTATTCCAATGCTGCAAACGCGATAAAATATAAAATACGATCATACGAAAGATATAAGAAGAAGAAAAAATTATTTCTTTCTTTAATGTGTATATACATATATAAAATTTTGCAAAGCGTTAATTATATTACTCAGATTTTTCAGATTATTTTAGAATTGAATCACAAATTCGTTTTCAGAATTGTCAAGTGGTGATCAGAGAGCCTTATCGCGATGGTAGGAACAGCACGTGGACCGGTACAGGTTTTATGAAGGCCCTCGAGGGCTCGGTATTGAACTTCACTATCGACGATATTCGTAGATCAACATGGTATGATGTGATTGTACGATATGAACCGGTACATCCAGGGGTCTGGGAGGACGTGCAGGTTATTCTTGAGAGAGATAGCTTACCTGATCCTAATGGACCGTGTGCCGATTGGAAACCTGAGTACGATCGCCTGTGGGTTCAGTTACCTCTACGTTCGAGAAGTGCCGTGGCACAACCGTCTGTATGTTTAGAGGCAGGAAAACGTTACAATCTTCTGCTGCAATTCCGCAAATTTAACAGCCACGTGGACACACCTTTGGCCTCCATCCTGGTTGATTCGGTAATATATTTTGTTTCGATTATGTCGTCAATTGTCGGAGAAAATCATATCCAGTTGATTGTAATATATACTTTATATTTACTCGTGTGTGCTTATATGATGCAGATTGTTTTGAAGCCAAGGATAGACGTGATACCCTTCTTCAAGGCGCCGGGTCTGGGTGAACTGCGTCGCCAAGAATACGAACGTTATCACTGTAATGAAATATATAATGATGTCAACAGCGTGTGGAATAATGTACCCGATATCTGCAGGAAGTATCAAAATAGCATCGGCTATTATGTCTTCGATGGCGCTCATTGTAAGTTTAACTATTTGATGTTGTTTACTCCTTAATGATATCTTAATTTTATGTTGTTTTATCTTTTTTATCATATACTGATAAGAGCACGATATTAAATTTTAGCTTGCGAATGTAATCCAACGGGTTCTCGCAGTCTTCTGTGCAAGAACTATGGCGGAATGTGCCCGTGCAAGCCAAATGTAGTTGGTAGACGTTGTGATCGTTGCGCGCCGGGAACCTACGGATTCGGTCCGGAGGGATGCATTCCCTGCGATTGTGACGGTGTCGGTGCACTCGACAATTTCTGCGACGTCGAGACCGGACGCTGCAAGTGTCGCCCCAACACCTACGGCAGAACCTGTGGCCAATGTGAGCCTGGCTTCTGGAACTTCCCTCATTGCCAACGTTGTGAGTGTCACGGACACGCGGACAGTTGCGATTCGAAGACCGGGGCCTGCATCAATTGTCGAGATTTCACCACTGGGCACAATTGCGACCGTTGCGTTGACGATTTCTATGGCGATCCGCGGATTGGTGTAGATATACCTTGCAGAGCATGTCCTTGTCCAGGTGAGTATACATTTCAAAAGAAATTTTACATTTTTTTACAAATCCAAAATTAAAATATCAGTTTTATCAGAGAGATATTTATATCCTACCAAAAATAAATCATATTTTTCATGTTTGTAATCATATCTGTATTATATTCTTTTTTTTTACAATATAAAATTCAGTTTTTTAATAATTTAAATATTAGTGATAATACACATATATTAAAAATTGTGGATTATTATATCTGATTAAAGTTATTTATTTGCGTTTTTTTATTGAACTAAGAAATAAGTTTTTTTTGTTAATCTAATTTTTGTTATTTATTTATTGTCACCATTATATTTCATTTTAACAGGCACACGTGAATCCGGTCATTCCTACGCCAACAGCTGTTCATTAGACTCAATAACGCAGGATGTAGTGTGCGAGTGTTTCGAGGGATACTCCGGACCCCGTTGCGAGCATTGCGCTGAGAATTATTTCGGCAACCCGGAGATACCAGGCGGTAGCTGTCAACTCTGTAACTGTAACAATAACACAGATTTACGTCGTGTCGGCAACTGCGATCCGCACACTGGTCATTGTCTCCAATGTCTCTTCAACACTGATGGTTACACTTGCGAGGTGTGCAAAGCAGGGTTCTACGGAGACGCTCTACGGCAGGATTGTCAAGACTGTAGATGTAACGTTCTGGGCACCGACAAGACCGCGGGATCGTGCGACCATCGTACTGGACAATGTCCGTGTCTGCCTCACGTCATAGGACAGCTTTGTGACGCCTGCGAAGAAAATCATTGGAGAATAGCCAGCGGACAAGGTTGCGATCCTTGCGAATGCGACGTAGTTGGAAGTATTTCAGACAGGTTTGTCTATTTTTGTAAAAATAAAAAACTGCTATTTCTTATTGCAAAAATATTTTTTATAAATGTATAAAATCATTGATAGATCTTGTTGGCATATTTAAATGATTTAATACCAATAGTAGTCTGATTAATTTTTTTTTTCATAGCAAAAAATTAATTAAAATGTAATTTTTCAATTTTTAATTTTTCTCAGATTAAAGATTAATTTATTTAAAAACATCGATTACAGCACATTAATTCAAGGAAGGATTAAATAAAACTAATTAAAATATTTCTGTGTGTAGATGCAATCCCTATGACGGCACTTGCGAGTGCAAACCAGGATTCGGTGGCAGGCGATGCAACGAGTGTCAGACAAACTTCTGGGGAAACCCGAACGTGGAGTGTTATCCATGCGAATGTGACGTTATCGGTTCCGCTAGCCAGCAATGTGACAGAGAGACCGGAGTATGTGTTTGCCATAAAGGCATCGGCGGTGAAAAGTGCGATCAATGCGACCGTGGCTACCACGGCGATGCTCCACAGTGCAGCCCATGCGGTGAATGCTTTGACAATTGGGATCTGATATTGGACGGTCTTAGGAACAAGACATACGCGGTCATTCAGGAGGCTTCGAGGATACAGAAGGTCGGTACGACCGGTGTTTACAGTCAGGAATTCGATGACATGGAGGAATCCCTAAATGAAATACAAGACTTAATTAGCAACACTACCATTCGGAGTCAAGACTTAGACGCATTGGACAACTTAGCCGAAGAGTTGGCGAAGAATATTTCCGAATCGGCCAAGCAGTTGGACGAAGCAAATAATCACTTGGAGAATCTCAGTCAACGAGTTAATCTTGGTGACGTTGCGTTGAAGAAATTGAGGAACAGGACTAATAGCTTGCATGAGGCCGCCGCCGATTTGCGAGAGAATGCCACCAGGTTACAGGAAGAGAATGTTTTAGGCGCTCTCAATGTAACTCAGCAGATGGCAGAGCAATCCAGACAAGCTGAAAAAATGGCAAACGACTCTACGAATGTCCTGGGCGATGCAGAGCGATTCCGCAAGCATACTGAGAACCTCCTGGCGAAAAATCGCGCATCTGTGGACGAGGCTCAAGAAAGAAACAAGGAATCATTGACGAAGTTGAATGAGAAACTGAAGACGTTCCATATGGCGGTACCTGAATTAAATCTACGCATGTGTGGTGACAATGTAACGGAGTGTAGTAGCGTCTGCGGTGGCGCGGGTTGTGGCACCTGTGGAGGATTATCTTGTGACGTAGGTGCGGTTAGCAAGGCTAATCAAGCTTTAGACGTTGCCAAACAGCAAGCTGCCAAGATCAAGAGTCATAAGGACAATGCCGAACAACTATTACGTAATGTAATTATCACTAATCTAGTTCTTAAAATATTTAAAAAAGATTTTTTTAAAATTATTTATTATGTATATCAAACAAATTATATTATTATAAATATTATTATGCTTATAGAATTTTATAAACTTCTTGTTCTATCTTATTCATTGTCTCTATAACAATTTGTAACTTATTCAATTAATCCGTATTCTCAGATGAGCCAAATCAAGCAAGATGCAACAGCAGCAAGATCAAACGCTCAAGACGCTTTCAACATCGCATGGGAGGCGCAAAGCTTCTTTGAGAAGCTCGCCAAGAATATGGCAAACATGATCAAACAAATGTTGAGTACCCAGGATGAGGACCAACCTACACCAGCTATGGTAAGAGCTCTTGCGTACGCAATACTCGCGAGGAATATCCAGCTGGAACCGGATCAAATCGCACAGTTGGCCGATCGCATCGAGGATATGGTGGGCTCTCTCACTGACTCCGAAAAGATTCTCGCCGATACTAAAGACGATCTACGGTTGGCGCATGACCTCGAGGAACGCGCTAATCAAATTAAATCGACAGCCATCGAGAAACAAGTCTTGGCGAACAAAATGATTTTGCTGTTGAACGACGCACAAAAGGCGCAACATCTGGCGCAAGACGCGATTGATAAGGCGGAAGCTGACGTGTCCAAATCGCAGAAAGATCTCGCGGACATTGCCGACGTGACAAAGGCCGCTCAGATCCAAGCTAACAGCACCACACAAACGGTAGAAGCATTAGATGCCCGTTTGAAGCAGCTTCAGACGCAATCTGCAAAGAACAGTTTCGTTCTAACGGAGATCGGCACAGAAGCAAAGAAAGTTGCCGATGAGGCACAAGCAATCGACGGCAAGACGAAAAAACTGTCGGAGGAATACAAGAGGGCGGATGAGTCACTGAATCAGCGAGTCAATAAGACCAAAGGCGATATTCAACGGGCGAAGAGACTCTTAACGCGTGCTTCTGAACTAACAGCAGACACATCGACCAAGTCCAAGGATCTGGACGGCATGGAGAGTGTTTATAAGGAAAATGAACGACTGCTGAAGGAATTGATGAGCGATGTAGACGTGCTGATGATGGAAATGGAAAGAAACATGGCGGAGATCGAGAAAAAGTCGCAGTTGTACAGACAGTGTTCTGCTTAAAATTCATCGCAATCAGTTAGGAAGTCACTTATCTTCCGACTGAATTTCATTTGCAAAGTACGATATGTACCCATAACCAGTGGATCTTCTCTTTCCTATTACGTTTGATACAAATCTGTTCACGCGATAGAATGTCTCTTGCTTCATAGACTCCAAGATCTCTTTCCAGTGTATATGTTTCATTACTGCATTTTATTGCGAGATATAGGTCTTAGCAAGATCGGTGCTTTATACTCGTGCAATAGCCGTGAGTTTTACCTTGATTTATATAAAATGGATACACATATTTACATATTGCATACACACACACACACACACACACACGCACACACATATATATATATACATTCGCAACTTATTCTGATTAATATTGTGAAAAGCGATGAGATTATTATTAGTGCCATAAGTGGAGAGGCCATTAGTTGTAAAGAGAATGATTTCTACGTCAGTTAAAACATCGCTTCGTACGCAATTAAGATGCTATCTTTATAAAACTGAAATAATATATTTACATTTAAATTTGCATTTAGTATTATTAAGCACTAAGATCCGCTTTGACCGAAAGTAAGATTATTTTTATTAATTGTTTTATTTTTGTCGGTCTAATTTCGATTTATAATTTTTATCTTCTCTAGCTTTTAACTTCGCTAATTCTCTAATTCCTTTTACAATTTTTATATTTTTATATCTTTCGTAACACATTTTTTTTATTTTTATAATAAGAATATTCTATACATATTTTATCCACTGATACATACATACGTCATTTTATTACACATGGTACTTAAAGAAACATCGTAGCGAAGTATTAAGCTCGTGTTCCATAGATGATATATTAAAAATAATTAAAATGTAATATAAATAATTAAAATAAACGTACAGGATTAAGGCAAGTATTTATAGTCAATTCTTATATTTAAGACTGTTTTAAGTACAGTCTTAAGATGTCTTAAATCAATCAGAGTCATATTAGCATCCCAAGACATTACTTAGACGATCTTAAAATAGGACTATGAATACCAGCATAAAATAGATATCCTGCAACGGATCTACCGAATACAAAAAAATGTTCAACATATCACCAATACACACACACATTCTATCTACAAACGGATGAAAGTTAAAATAGCCTTGTCGATCATTATAGTATAAATAATTTAGAACTGTACATTTTTTCATTTTTCTTCCACAATTCTAAATTAGAATTGTAAAAAAATGAAGAAATATAAAGATAAAGAATCGTTGAATATCGTAGACTGGATTTATAAATATGTAACATTAAATATTTACAGATACGTAAACTGTAATTATTTACAGACATTGTAATGATCGACAAAGTCACTTCAACTGTCGTCTATTATCAAGATTAGAACTTCTAATCTTAATTCTAGTTATAAAGAATGGCAATTCTACGCAAGAAGTATAATAGAAAGTATAATAGAAAGATTAACAAAATTCGTGTAATTATCCTGGCGATATAAAAGCGAGAGGAACAAGATTCCATTATTTATATTATTATTGCACGTGATCAATTCTTATACGTTACATCGGATATTTTCGTTAAAAAATGAGCAAACGATGCTATGATCAAGCCAAAAAAAATTCAATGATATTTAACGTCATATTATGTATAGCGATATTGCAATATTGTAATGTTAGAGAGAAATAAATATAAGTTGCCAAAAGAAGTGGCTAACTCGGTGAACCTCTGTTAATCTTTAACTGTATATTCTCTTTCAATTATATTCAAATACGGAATTCTTTCTATCGCACATACAAAAAATTTGCAATTTAAAACAATCTACATGGATGACACGCCGCATTCTTATTAATTGTAATTTATTGCGGTATCGCGCAAGGAAATTGTCGGACACGTAATATCATCGATGATAAAATATTTCCTGTCTTATGATGTGTGTTTTTCGTAAAATAATAATACTAGTACACACGATTGCCAATCACGCCTAGGTAATTAAAGGATCATGTTCAAGGGGGTGGGACCAACAAATGATTAAACGAAGTAACACTATTGTGTCTCCATCGATCTTTCTCAACATATAACGATCAATTCGTAGGGCCCGGAAATGGGTTTTGTCGTTTATTATTGCAGAGTCCAGTTACGCCGAAACCATGTGCGCGATTACGGTTCCCCTCATTGTATGTCATCGCAACGCCGAGCGGTTCTATCCCAATTCTGAAGGGATTCGTGACTACGGCCCGCCAGTTTCCCTGGCAGATAAACGGAGAAGAACGTCATATTTGTCATTTTTTGATAAATTTCTTAAAATCACCCTTTCCCTTGTAGAGTCGGAGCCTTCGCGCGCGCGCACAAATATTTCGTGAATAGCGCACTGTTGAATTCAAATGGCGTATGAGTTCAGCAGGCCGCGCACAATGGGTTCATTCAGTACGCGAATCAGTGGTTCTCCGCGGAGGTGAGAAAACTAGAAAAGCGAAGAGAAGCTCGGAAATTATTAATGCAATAAAGACTAATGTCGATTTTTCTTCGAAGAAGTATTCGAAATATTGTTCGAATATTTCGGCATATATGTAGTAAATTTTGAATATACTTTTAAATATATTTTATAATTATAATACATTGATTACCGCGCAGTTATTTACTCTCATTTCCCCTTAATTATAATTTCATTGTTAATATTCAGAATTTCCAACCATTCTTTTTAAAATCATAACAAAGAGATAAGATAAAAACGCAGAAACATCTTTTGCATTCCACCAAAGAAATCACACATTACTATCTATATAAAATATATTTTTTTTTCAATTAATAATAATTAACGAAAACAATGTAAATTAAAAAAAAATTAATGCGATTTTATAAACTTATTCCTATCTCACATCTTGTGAAGAAAAAGGAAAGAGGGCACAATCCCTGATCTTTAAAAAAAATTTCATCAGCAAGAAACTTTGATAAATATCATCGTAACGAATAATAAATTTTTCTCTGTTAAATTGAATTGGAACATTCGGGCATAGATATTCAACGAGGGTTATTCTTTGTTGCTGCGTAACACCTTGACGGTACCCGATTGTCCGACTGACCCACACTTTAACCCGGCACTGAAAATTGTAATCAAGGCACGCGATATTATCACAGTGACTGATGATGTAGGAGCGCATACATAGCAAATAAATAATGCATTATATCTGAGATTCTATGCGACGTAGCGAGTCTCATTTCAACCGTCACGTGATTTTTGATTATCAGTTTGTAAAAACTTGTAACACTGTGAAGCTATGAGGTTGATATAGCTATCTATAAAACGATAAATCGATATTTGTACAGAGATATATCATTTGACGATATTTGTCAATATTTGTAAAGATTATGAAACCCTATGAGTATTTAACTCAATATTTATAGCGATATTAATCGAAGGACTAGTTTTATTCCTATGAAAGATTTATTCCTAAGGAAGATTTATTCCTATGGAATACTCAACGAAATATTCGACAGCAAAAACTAAAGATCATTATACCAAAGTACCTTCGGATCTTTTCCGTCTCAGCGAATCTCGGCATGTAGATTAAAACGAAGACAAAAAAGTAAATATTATAAAAAAAACATTCCAAATAACACAAATTGAATATTTATCACATATTTAACATGTCGAAATATATATAAATGTATTTAGCATACTATATTCTGTACAAGATTTATTAAATAGAAATGAAAAGTGTTTCTTTTCAAACTCCTTTAAATTTCTAACCGTCCCAATCCATTGTTCGAGATATATTCATTGCTTGCTCTTTATTTTTTTTTTTACTGGTTAACCACGAAAATAATCTATGATACACACACATGCACCACTTTTAGAACTGATAAATTATCTACGCGGTTATCGTCCATTTTTATTTCATATAAAAAATAAGAAGATATACTCTCAGGTCTCATATACAATTAAACATATTTTGTTAAAATCATTTAGTAAATGCACGCGCGCGCATTATAATCTGTTCTTCAATTTTTTTCTTTCTGCAAATATCGTTCTATATATATATATATATATATCTCATTTTAGACAATGTATAACTAATAATAAACGATCTAAGTAGAATTTAAAATAGAATTCTGTTTCATATAATACAGAAAATATGTGAAGAAGATCCGAATATATAAAATATCATAAATAATATAAAATATTACACGGAGAGAATTTTTTCTTTAGAGTTTACCTGAAAATGTGATAGTCGTGGAACAACATTGTATTTCTAAGAATTTTTTTTTTTAATGTATCTCTTTTTTTTTTAATCTCCCTCATTCATTAATAAAACTATAATAAAATAAGTTTGATTAATTTTACTGAAATGCATAGTAAAAATCTTTAAAATTATATTGCACCACAACTACTGCATTTTCGGGATAACTTTGAAAACAAAATTCTCTTTCCGTGTATAAATAAAATATACTAAATAAAATATATAAAAATACACGTCAGAAACACATAGTAAACAAAATTATAAATAGAATTCTGACGCTAGAATAAATCATCTAAAGTAGACCGAGGATGTAATACGTGACGTGAACAAAAATAACTAAAATAACTTGTATCACTCGCTGCGTTCGGTGCACGATATGATGTTTTTATGCGACGACGCGACGTTTCCCTCTATAGCAAGGGATCTCCGCGGGGTCTGAGACTTACCTTTAATCAGCCCGAAGAGCTCGACACAGCCGGCCGCAGCGGCGCCGTTACCGCAGCAGGGATGAAAGAAGGCAGTAGGGTGAGTTTTATTTGTCGAGAGCCACTCCTTTCCAATTGTTCGGTGCCCTTTGTAGCCCTTGACAGCTGCTACCTACGGAGGTAAGTCACATTCGCGCTCGCCGATCGCTCGGAATCGGGAAGCGAGCTCGGTTTAGTCGCCGTCTATCCAGTATGCCAGTCGTTATATTTATCAACACGACGATTCACCGGTGAGTCGAGGATAATTTATTGTAGCCATTTATCGGAATGAGATAATGTGTTTGATGACTTCGTGGATGTGGATATATGGATATAATGGGTGTGTACTTGGTGATAGAATAAAACGCCTGATCGAGCGATCCTAATGCAAGCAAGACACGTGCCGTTCAAGGTAATTCACATGGATATATATATTCTAGCACAACATCACGTGCTTCAAGAAGACGCAAAGGATGCGCGGAATACACGAATGTAACTTTTAACTTTTAATCAGACAATCCACGAGATTTTGAAATGTCCCAAATAATATGGTGTTACGATCAAAATATATTTAATAAATGTCCGAAATCGTATAATAAACGTATAAACTGAAAAATAAACTTTAAAATTTGATACGTTTTTAAACTGTTTAATAAACGTTATAAGTACATTTATAATGTAAACGTCTGTTAAATGGTTTTTTTTTATTAGTTTAAAATACCGTTTTTAGACATTTCAGCGATTTAATAAACATACACTGTTAGAAATGTTCTTGAATTTAACATTTAATATACACTGTTAAAAATTTCATGAAATTTAATATGCTTTTAAGTTACATAATTTGAATTTAATTTCATAACATTACATTATATATATTTAATGTATTTATAATTGAAAGATATATTAGGTGTTGGAATTAATTCGTAGCGTTTTACAAGTGATGGGGGAAGTACTTTCATTAATGTATTTTTTAATGCTCATGTGAAATAAATAACATTCTTTCATTAAATATTTATGTACATATACATGAAGTTTAATGTATTTTTTATAAAATTTTGTGAAATTTAATGCACACATTCATTACATTTAAATAACTATACTGTAATTTAGTTTCAGTTAAATCATTCGTTACTTTTAATTTCGTTCATAACCACGCATTTACATATAAAGATTCATTTACATATAAAGAAAGCATTTCTAACAGGGTATATTTAACGTCTATTTAATATTTTTGTACAGTATAAAAAACATATCTTTCTATATAAGAATAATTTATATTCTAAACAGAAATTTATGTTTATAAAACTAAATGTTTTCGTAAACATAAATTTCTGATTGGGATATCAACTGTTCTTATACAAAAATAGCCACATATTCGGACATTGTTCCAGAAAAAAGATAATTACAGATATGAATTAGAATAATTTAATATTAAAAATGTTGTATGTCTTTTTATTTTTATAAATTATTTATATTTGTATGTAAAATTTATATACATATTTTTAGTACCGAATTATGTTGATTTCCTTCTTGAAAAAAAATCACGAATGTGAAAATAAGGCTTATATAAGAAAAGAAAACAAACATGCTTCTAGCTTTATGATGCGAATATACCGAGTTCAAAATCGCGTTGAGTGATGCCTCGAGAGAGTAGATTCTACAAAGTTCTTTCTCTGATGCAGTGTTCGAACTTTTTACTTTCTACTATCTACTATTTTACTTTCTGCCAACCGTAAATTAATTGTTTCTATTTTTATGCAATTAACACTTGATTAAAATAAAATTACAAATTTGTGCCATCTTTATTAATTTTCCTCTTCCGATAACTTTATGCGGCTCTCTTTAAAGGAAAATAAAGCGAGGCGCGGCCTGAGTTAGACAAATAAACTTTCGATCATGTAAAGCAAACAACGAAATGGATGAAAATGGAATGAAATAGAGTGCGACAAATGGAATACTGGTTAGGATGATAATCGCACACATCGCCAGAACATAATATCCATCCAATTGCTATTTTTGGAACAACACGCCTCGCTTAACGTGTTCGGTGCATTAATATGTTTTATAATCCCAGAAATAGTATCAAACAAAGAAATTTACGATAACATTGATGTGAGTTTAGCGGATATACAAGCTGACTAAGTTGATTCTTGCTAATTTGAAACCCGCGCAATTTTTATGAATTTTAAAATTAATTTTCCAAATATGATAATATGAGATATATCATTTTCATTTCTACAACGAAATAATTTATATAAACAGAAGTTGTTTAAATAAAATTTAAATCGTCATTTAAATTAATTTTAAATTACTAATCAGAAAAGATTATCGGTTAGGATTACTATTTTAGAAAAATGAAAAATTCTATTATTTAAATTTAAATTATAAATCCAAAATATATACGATTAGGCCTATATTGAACATTTTTTCACGATACTTTCCTTTAGCATTCTCTCTCTCTCTCTCTCTCTCTCTCTCTCTCTCATATGTAAATAAAAAATGAATTATTGTGGATTATCATCGCGATTACTGATGCATTAAATAAATCCCAGGAGATTTTGAATGCTGAGATCAGAGTGAAATTACAGGCGCGAAGAGTGGAATAAAGCGGAAGGAAAGGATAAGAAGAAGAGGAAAAAGTAGAAGAAGAAGAAGAGGCGGAGTTAAATCGAGTGAGTTAGATAAGGAGACTTGTGGTGTACTCGTAAAGGGATACGCGTCAGTAGAGTTCGTCAGTCTGCGGATGAACGTCTACCGAAATAACGGGAGCAGTTTAAGCATCGCATTTACTGTTCTACGAATAAATACAGGATTAACACATAATTTAAAAAAAATGGCAACGTTGATTTTTTTGAAATTAATCAGTGATAAATCCGCAGTGATGATACGCTAAATTAAATCGAAGAAGCTATTCCTTTATACAAAGATGAAAAAAATTACTAATGGAGAAAAAAAATAAAACAAAATGATAATGAATACGTACATAATATAAACATCTGAAAGTGCATGTTTAATTACGAGAAAAACGAGTTTATTTGAGGGGCAAGTTGAATTGCAGCGATCAAGAGCTAATTACAAGGAAGGAAGAGGATAATTGGGGCGAATTGTTCAGAGATAACGATTTAATTGGATGCCATAAAGTACTACAGTAATTTCTGGAAGAATACCTTTCGCGAGTTAATTAACAATAACTACAATGTAGCGTCACGAAACAATTCGGTGTGAGCTTCTGCTGTTTGAGGCCAAAGTTCGCGTTGTTGCTGCAGCCACTAAGCAGTATTCTGAGAAGGTCACAAAAATTTATCGGTATGACTAATGGTGTGTGTTCTTAACGGCAGAGCGAGCGAACAAGAAATATGGAAATTAATTGATGCGGCATGTGCGATAAAAAGCTCCTCGGAATATATATATATATATACATATGGTATATGGAGGGATGCATGTTCTTTCTGTCTATCTTTCCACGGCGAGAAAATTCAGGGAATTAACAGAACAGATAGAAAGTAATGAATGAAAGAAAGAGTGTAAAACGAAGAGTGGATGAGAAAAGTTAATGCGTTTAATTGCGTGCGAGAAAGAGATGAATTAAAAATGTTTTTAAGAGAAATCTTTGAGGGATTTTCAAAAATTAATCGAATAAATTTATAAAACCATTAATTAAATTAATTCATGAGTTAAAAAATTCTCGAGATTTTTTTACTTTTTTCTATTACTATCGGTTTCAATTTTCATAAACCGGAAACTGGAAAATTGGAAGATAAAAATTAACAGCAGAATTCTTAGAATTAAGATAGTATGTTAAAATCATAGCATAGAAAAATGTAAGACGTAAGAAGTAAGCGAATTGATTAATCAAAACAGCAGCAAATTTAAAATGTTGATTTGCTTACATCTTATGACTTATATTTTTTTTTTGTATGTTAATGACCTTTAAAACAATTTTTTTATATGTCCTTTCTTATTTTTTGTAGCACATAAATCACGATTTATCCGAAGAATGCGAAGGAAGAAAAACTGTTTTCTGCGCATTTGCTAAAAGATGGGGCACATTGCAGTAAACGACACTTTCGTCGAAATCTTTTCGGAGGCTGGAGGCTCCAAGCCATTTACACGCTCCGAGACTATTACTGCTGCAATATGCGCTATAATATTCAGCATTATTGGAGTATTAGGTAACGTTTTATATCTACCAATCGTTTTACCTGGTAGCGACTTTAAATCTTTAATAATGAGTTGAATCCTATATTTAAATTCCAGGTAATTTAATAACGGTAATCGCATTATTAAAATATACCAGACTGAGACGACACGCCACCACGGCATTTGTGATAAGTCTAAGTATTTCCGATTTGATCTTCTCGGCGGTAAACTTGCCTCTAACCGCCAGTAGATATTTGAACGAAGCATGGATTTTGGGTGAGACTCTATGCAAAATATTCCCCTTATTCTTTTATGGAAACGTCGCTGTATCTTTACTCAGTATGGTGGGCATTACTATCAACAGGTAAATTTCAACAATGATTCTTTTTCTTTGAATTTTGATTAAAAAAGGATATATATATATATATATATATATATATATATATATCCCTATATATATCTTAAAAATGCGCATTAATATATGTCTAAGAAAAATATTTTACACTCTAAATTTCTTGTAGTGAAATCTCACTCCAAGAGAGTGAAAATCCAACCATCCTTGAAAAAAAGTAAAAATATTTCACTTCTTGAAAAAAAAGTGACGATCTTTATTCTTTTTAGAGTAAAATCTCACTTTATTGAAGTGAGATTTCACTCCTTTGAAGTGAAAGTTCATTATAAAAGGAGTAAAAATTGTCACTTTTCCAAGAAGTAAAATATTTTCACTTTTTTTCAAGGGTGGTTGTATTTTCACTTTTTTGAAATAAGATTTCACTGTAAGAAATTTAAAGTGTAATTTTAATATATCTTAAAGATATAAACATAAATATATCTATTTTTTTTAAATACATGCTAGTCGAAATTTTATTTTCCTTTCCAGATATATACTGATCTCACAGTCGGACATTTACAACCAGTTATACACTACTCGCGGCATAATGCTGATGTTAATAGGTATATGGACTCTAAGTTTCTTGATGCTGCTGCCACCCTTATTAGGCATCTGGGGTACCCTAGGATTAGATCCGGCTACTTTCTCATGCACCATACTGAAGAAAAACGGCTCGAGTCCAAAGAAATTTTTGTTCATTCTTGGCTTTATCGTACCATGCGTGGTGATTAGTGTTTCGTATCTGTGCATATATTGGCGTGTACGCAGAAGCCGAAAGAATCTCGAGGCTCACGCAGCGGAAAGCGGTCGACGAGGCGGTGGCTTTCAACGGCGGGAAGACTCCAGAGTGACCAGACTGATGCTTACTATATTCCTTTGTTTCCTGTTGTGCTTCATGCCGCTGATGCTGATGAACGTTATCGACGACAAGATGAAGTTTCCGATACTTCATATAGTGGCGTCTGTGCTTGCGTGGGCATCCGCGGTGATAAATCCTTTTATTTATGCCGGCACCAATAAACTGTACAGAGAGGCGTACAAACAGATTCTGTGCCCAGTTTCAAGCAGGACACCTACAATCGGTCCCAAACCGACGCATTCTCACTCGAGCAAGTTTTTGACACCTCATACGATATAAACATATCTTCCGTTCTTTCCGAAAATAATCGATCGCCTCGGATTAATGGCGATAAAAAATAAACGCGTAATAATACGTATCATATTTTTTATTTTTCATAAGAAATTAAGCGCTAGTAAATAAATGACTTTTTTTAGAGTTTAACTATAAGAATTTAAGTGTTAGATTACGAATCTAAAAACAATAGATTTGTGTTTGATTAAAAATTTATTTTTGTGATTCCGTAGATTAAGTTTATATTAAAAGGTAGAAATTTTTTCGCTAACTAGACAATAAATATTTTTACTTTTATTTGTAATAAGACATAGAAGCGTAAGAAAAGTATATATAAAAATTGTATTTTTCTTAATATACAAACATTATATCATAATATTATAATATAATGACATGATATTTTTATAAAAATTTTGCTTAATACACAATATACGTATATGTTTCCATAAAATACAGAAAACGGAACATATCTGTACAACAGAAACGTACATCATATAATTGACAAATTAAAAAATACGCATTAAAAAAATCAACATTCAACTTACACAAAAGTACAATTTATATGGCATAAGTTATGTATATAAAAACTTCAAAATAAACAACTTTAAAAAAACATTTTAAAAAATTATCTTCCGTTTTACATTCGAATGTTGTTCTTCGTGGCAATTTTGCTGATTATTTAAGAACATGTACACTACAGATACGTATATATTAATTCGCGATATTAATACATTTGTACTTTTGAAGTGACAATATTATCGAGTGAATACGATAATATGGATTTAAATGCATAAGTACTAAAATACATTAATAACTGAAAGATATAATAAAAATATATATTTATAGATCTCGCAATCAACAGGTAATAAAGTATTTTCTTTGCCTTGGTATTGCTGTAAATTAAAATCTTATATAAAAGAGACAGATTGAGATTTACGAATGTAATATATAAATAGAAATGTTGAAAAATAAAATATTTTCTACCGTAATGCTCTGTGCATTATGTCTGTGTAAATATTTATAATCTTATCTTAACTATATTTATAATCTTATCCTAATTTCTGCTTACATACTAATCTCAGTTACTTTTCATTAAACATGGACGGAATTAGTATGAATGTTTTTGTAACATTTATATCACTTACAGTATTATAGTAAAATTTAAATTTAGGACGCCAGATAAAGAGAGAGAGAGAGAGAGAGAGAGAGAGAGAGAGAGAGAATGCAGATAATAAAACATATGCCTACATTGGTAACGATAAAGTCTATTCTCGTGAACACAGTGAGATATTTACAACTTCGATACGTTACTAAATAAATGCAGGTATGTCTAAAGATAGTATATGAGAATGTTAATTCAACTCCAATTCCGGTAAGTAGGGCTCCGTGATTGCAGTAATAGGACAAACGCTCAAGGTATCCTATATAAAAAAAAGAATATGTGTAAATCTAATTTAAAGAATTAATAACATTATAGAGACGTATAATATTATTATTGTTATTATTAGAGAACTGATTTTACTTACCAATCGTGTAAGTTCATCGAACGTTGGCCGTTCTTCGGGATCGTCTCTCCAACAGGATGACATGACTTCATAAATCGGATCTGTGACATCCAATAATTGCGGTAACCGGATACCTCTCATAATCGCATCCTCCACTTCGCTATCGAGTGCCAAATTTGAGTACGGTGTACCACCCATGCTAAACATCTCCCAGAGAAGCACGCCGAACGCCCATATCACGCCTGGCTGATGCTTCGTCTGATTGTCGAAGCACTCGACGGCTGTCCACCTTGCATATTTTAAGTCTTGTAAGGCATATTTGGCGATACCATGACCCATAAGTTTCGGGGTCCAATCGCTCGACAGTCCCACGTTTCGTGCGCAAAGGCGATTATGGATGATCTTATGGCTCGCCAGATATTGCAAGGCGATCGCTATCGAGGATGAGATAGACAATATTTGATCTATAGGGAACACATCCCCCGATCGCGCGCCTAACAAACGGTCCTTCAAGATCTGAGGTGGTAGCTCCAACACGACGTATAACATGTCGGTGGTCTCGCAGGTCCCTACGAGACTCGCGAGATATTTCATGGAACCCGCTCGGATACACACATCTAATTCTCTCAGCATATGCCTCTTATCAGATCCCTTCAGTGCGCCATCGACTATGGTATGGATCGTTACTGGACAGGATTTGTCATCCTTCAAAACGCTACCGGTGTGCACGCTGCCGAATCGTCCTCTGCGTATGACGTGATCATCAACGAACAAGGCATTTTGCGGTATGCTCCAGACTTTCTTCTTCAACTCTTGATAATGATTTACTCTTTCAGGGATATCCTCCGGAATGTAGCCCATATTGTCCACTTCGTATACTGGACCCTGCAACGTGAGCTCCTGCTGTTCTGGCAATTTCTGCATGTGGAACCTTTCGTGTCGCCGTCGCAATACAAAATATATCAATATCGAAATGGCAAGTAATATACTCAGCAGCGTGATCGCTATGCAAAGCGCAAGAGCAGTCTTGTCCATTTGATTCATTTCATGATTGAGCATGATATTGGCCAAATCGGAATAGGAACGTTGTACATGCGCTGCTTTCCGCGAGATTATCATCAAGCCGACTTGCGCGGAAACGAACTGATCTTGCAACGGGAGATTATGATAACCACCGATCATTCTTCCATCGCCCACGACGAATTTTTTGTATCTATGGAAATCCAACGGTTCGAATTGCGCAGCAACGTAGTAACTTAATCCTTGTTTCGATGCGGAATCGTAGTTCAAATACTCTTCATCGACTGGGGGAGGTATAGCGTCAGCTTGCACAACAAAAACCTGATATGCACTAATCGGCCCATACTCGCTGTGACCCTCGGTAAGCATGACGGTAATTGTGTCTTTCCCGTGTTCTAATATTTTGGGCATGACTGGTTTGTCGGGTGGACCTATCAGAGTCCATCCCGTACTATTCGCCGATTCACTGGATTCCAGTGCATTGCTGGCGGTGATAGATATGTAATACTTAGTGCCAGGCTGAAGACCTCTCAGAATTGTCATGTTCGATGAACCTCCTTGAATCTGACTTTCGATAGGTGGTAAATTGTTGCTCGAGTACGTTTCTTCAACGACGGCACGGATGGTATAAAATATTATTTTTCCATTGGGTATATCTGGAGGCTGCCATGTTATTTTGAGAGTATCTTTTGTCTCCTCGGTTACCGATACTCTCCTCGGTGGACTTGGACCTGCAAAAGATACACGCATAATCCTTATTTTTGTAAATTGTAACGTATTCTAGTACCCAGGGTTGGGTAAGTTAACTTTTTTTTAACTAAATTAAGTTAAAGTTAACAGCCTTGAAAATTTAACTTAAAATACAAGTTAATCTATAATAAAATTAAAAGTTAAGTTAATAAAAAAAGTAATTAAAAAATTAAAAGTTAAATTTGGTTCAACGAACAATCAAAAAAAAAGAAAAAGTTTGACTATTTTACATAATTTTTCGTATTTTATCTTTTTTACAGCTTATTTATTTAATCTGATTATTTTTGTTCACAAGTAATGATTATATAATATAAAATTACTAAATTATATACTCATTATGCTCTCGCATTGTATCTAAGGATTGACTTAAAAAAAATCAAATTAAAAGTTAATAGTTACCGATAAAATGTAACTAAATTAAGTTAAAAAGTTAAGAGTTTAAAATGTAACTAAGTTAAAATTAATTAACTTTTTAACTTTTATCTTTTTAACTTAACACTATCCAACCTTGATTCTAGTACAGTAACATTTTCACTGTATCAAATTCACATTAGGGATAGTTTAGTATATTAAGCACATAATACGTTACATAATAAAAGTTACATCCCATACAGCATAAAAGCTTTCAACAATATTAATGCAACATTTATAATGTTACACTGCAATATTGTTGGAACATTGCAACATTTATGCAATGTTGCTGGAGTCATTTATGATCTATGGAATAAAGCAAAAAATTTATATTGCTATAAATCATACCTTGCTGACCAGTAGCATAAACGCTCATAGCTTCATAGCTACCGCAATAATAAGAAGAATCAGAGGCACAAGTGAGAGTACAGCTGTCCGATGGTTGGCCAAATTTATTAACGCAATAGCACTGTTGTCCATTCATTAGCCCTGCAAACCTATTGAATAAAAGATTACAATCTTAAAATCCATTCAATATTGTACCATAGGTCAAAAACATTATTTATTTATTCTCTAAATTTTTTTCAGTGAAACCTTATTCTAAAGAGTGAAAATTGAATTAATCTTAAAAAAGAGTGGCTTAATTTTCAATCTTTAAGGATGAGACTTCACTCTTCAGAGTGAGATTCACTCTAAAAATTTTAGAGAATAACATATACCTCTCAGATCGGACATACATTGTTTACTTACATGTAATATTGAGAACGACATTTTTTAACGCATTCGGCGGGCGTACTGGCGTGCCCTAAAGTAGGAGTGGGTAGTTCGTTTAAGTCGGAATTCCGAAAACAGCCCTCATACTTTTGAGCGCACGCAAAGTAAACGCCGCAAAAGAACAAGAAAGATGAGGCGATTATCATTGTGGTTTCGCGAGCGATTTTTGTTACGTTCTATATTAATAACTGCGGATGCGCTCAGTCTCGATCTAGCCGTTGCACGGCATAGCGTTATGAGTTATACGTTCGGAATTTGCAGTCCGAGCAGGTATGAGTCAACGACGCAGGATGATCGCACCACGCGGTACAGCAGAAAAAATTACATCCGTCTAGGATAAGGGTGCTGATTTGTTAATAAATCACAGCCGATTCCTCTTGAGTCGTCAAATTGGCTCATCTTCCCGCGTTTCCCGGCTTATAATTCATAATGAGTACTCATTGATGAGTAAACTGGAGTAAACAATACCTGGAGCCCACGTACGCTCCCGTTGTTTTGGGTGCTGCACTCGTTGTACTCGTACAAGACTTTAACTCAGGTTCGTACTAAATCGGAGAGAACGAAGAGATATCGGAGTAAGCGGAAAAAATTGGCACAAGCGAAAAAATAAAATGCTATTCTTTTAGATACTATCGTAACAAAAATTTAAAAGATTGGAAATAAGAAAGAATAATTTACATATATTATGATTATACAGAAATTTATTTTAAACTCTTATTCATTTTTTATTAAATTTAACAATAATATTTTATTAAATATTTATTAAATATGTGCGCTCATTGTTTTAGTTTGCCTTAGTTTATGTATATTTTTATGGAAAAAGACATAATGAATTGATTCATTTGATATATTCTTTAAAGTTTTGAAATAATTCTAAAAGAATAGTTTAAAAAGAATTAGAAAAAGTTTTTACTTTGATATTGTTTTCAGTATATTCAATCTCGTTGCACGAAATTTTACTATTACGTATCTATGACGTTTACGAGAATTACTCGATAATAAAGCAATTATATCTAAGTATTTTTAGAATTAATATTTGCGAATACACATTTAACTTAAGATTCTATTCTCACGGAGAAAGCAATCGGATTTCAACTTATTTTGTTAGATTGTTATATTTGAAATCTATAATTTTGTATTTCAATAATTTAATGTAAAGTGTATTCAGATAAATGTATTGAAAAGAAAAAATTTTGTAAAAGATATTTGAATCTACAAATTTCGCGACGCCCGTTTAATTTATGTTGCATGTTACGGCACTGCGCTGTCCGATTTCGAATGGCGGTGCAGCGAGAGAGGTGTAACTGCACTTTCACGTTACGCGTTGGCTATTATGAAAAAAAAAAGACACGATTGAATGGGATTTGCGTCGATAACTGGCGCACCTAATCGAATCAATAAAAATTAAGTTCCGATACGCAATAGATGTACCAAACCTTTAGTTTTTTTATTTAAGCTTTAAATTGTGATGTTTCTTTGCAAAAAGGATTTTCCGATCAATTTAGAGCACAAATAAAAAGTAGAGCAATGGCGAGAAAGAATTTCAATAATTGTTTTTAGAAACGAGAACTGAAGATTTGGAAGAGATTTTGCTTGTATAATCCTCATGCACCGTATTGAAAGAAATGTTTGCAAGTTTTATTATTAGAATAATTTATCGTTACGCTATCCATTCTTGTAATTGCGATCAAAGCTGAAGAAAGGACTCTACTGAAAAAAATCACGTTACAAAGTAACGAAATCATGTAATTAAAACATATAAGTCACAACAGATTATTCCAGATTAGTATGTAATTTTTTAAATTTAATTTGAAAAGTTACACGATAATATGTTTTCTTCGATTTCTATTATTTAATTATTTAAATTATTAAAATTCGGTAACTATAAAATTATATGATAGATAAAAAATTATTTTTAATATAATGTGATTTCAAATTACGTGATTTTAAAAAAATCACACACTGATTGGGAACAATCAATTATGTGATTTATTTGTTTTAATTACATGATTTCGTTATGTAACTTTGTTAACAATAACTTTGATTTTTTCCAGTAGGGGCCTTTTCGAACACAAATAATTGCGGATTGAACAAGATCGCACTAGCTAGAGATGATTGAAGATTATATCTTAATGATAGCGTGTTACTTAAGTCTTACTAGCGGGAAAAAGTGAGCAGAATCAATTCTAATTAACATTTTTATTTGTTGCTCATTTGTTGCTAAAAAGTTACCAAAGAAAAAAATTTTTTACTCTCAGTTTTTTTTTTAACGATGTTCCGCTAAAGGAAGATTAAGTTAGCGGAACAATATACATATAACAAAGTCAATTTACTTCAAAATGACATTTAGTTATTTACATTTATTTCGTAATGGATTCAAAACTAGAATATTTCGGCAGCAACAAATTAGCAATAAATTCCTATGTTATTTTGAAGTAAATTGTTTTTGTTATTTGTATATAGTTCCACTAACTTAATCTTCCTTTAGCGGAACATCATTTAAAAAAAAACTGGCAGAGCAAAAAATTTTTTTCTTTGGCAACTTTTTAGCAACGAATGAGCAACAAATAAAAATGTTAATTAGAATTGATTCTGCTGACTTTGTTCCGGTAATTTATAAGACGTGTGTTGCCTGCTTTCCCTTTCCCTCTCTCTCTTTCTCTCTCTTTCTTTGAGGCGAAAGACCCTTGTATCGATTTTCGAGGCCTTCGACGCCTTAACAAAACTCTTCATTCGGCGTCTCCGATTCTTCTTCACCCCCCCCGAACGTTATCGATCATACATACATTATACGAATTAATTAGAAAGAGCTGCGGCAAGAGTTCAAGAGTCCAAGAAAAACAGTACAGAGGTATAATAGAACACGGCAATAAATTTTCTCTCGTTTACTTCTCCTGCGTGCTACGATAAATAACATCGCAGTATTTCATGCAACTTATCGACAAAGTATCATCCGTATTTCAAAATTCTGCCGTTAACTGAATTTTTAGGTCAATCGTTACAATATGGTGTCTACTTGCGCCTTGTAATAACGTGAGGGTGCCATCAAGGAACTTGGTAAAGTTCGGGTTACATTTCACGCGTCGGCGCTTATTTGCATCGCGATTAATACTTTTATGCAAATGAATACCTGATCCGTGGCCAATTATGTAGTTGTGTCTGACCTTAACTTATGTGCATACGAGCATATATAGGTATGTGCATTCTTATCCTGCATCTTATCCATGCGTCAATCAACCTTGTGTACGTTGCGATCTTCTTTATTGATAAATTATATCTATTTTATAGTCGTAAACTGAGATATGTATGAGATGCTCTGTCTCGAGTGCTATCGAAACGTGAATTGTAACTCTATCCTCTCTAAATACATATTCCTTTATAGGTACATTTATTTATTATTTCCTCCTTTAGATGTTTAAATAATTTATATATATATATATATAATTACTGGATGCGTCGACGCATAATTTTTTCATAATTTTTTGTATAAATATATATATTTTGTAAATATATATAATTATTTTGTATAAATAAATATTTTGTATATGTAAATATTTTGTATAAATATATATATTTTGTATAAATTACGCATTTTAATCGTGCAATATCGAATTTATCACTGAAAGATATACCAGTATCACAACCAGGTTTGTAATCCTACTTTTCGCACGTATTTTGAGGTTCTAGAAGGAGTGGCACACGAAGTGGCAAATTTTCCGTCAAACGTAAAAGCGCAAAGAATGAAAGAGCGCAGGTCGCTCACGGCCGACCGCGAACCCAAGAAAATGAACCCAAGGTACCAAAGGTGAGCGGTGAGCGGGGGGGTGGCTGTGGAGTAAGGCGAAACGTAGGGAGTCACGCGAAGCAACCCCCGTGAAACTGGAGGTGGCTCGAGGAACCGTCGCGGTACGTTCTCTGGCGGAATCCAGTCAGTCTGCAGAATGAAGCACGCGACGTGGCTGCTTTTTGCGTTTACCCTGCTTCTCGTCCAGAGGATCCACGTTAGCCGTGCTCAGAGGACCCATGCGCGACAGGGTCTCAACCGCGAAAATCCGACTGTTAAGATACCGGGTCAGGGAACCGTCCTTGGTAAAGAGGTGCGACACCGTGCTTCAATTTCTTTCTGTTGGTTTTAAGTTTTTATATTAACTTGCTAAGATGTTTGTCTCTGTTCTTCTTTCATCTCGAATCATCAAGTTGACAGAGATTTAAATCTTTGGGCGAAAGTCATCTATAAGTAAACAACTAGTTTTACATCTATTAATTTGAATATTAATTTCGCTAATATTTTGCTTTTCTAGATTATAATGAGATCATAATTCTAGATTAATTTTAAATAGAGATAAAAATGAAAATGACATCAAGTTAAATGTTTTTTTCAATTTAATAAAATTTGTTACCATTAATCCTAATTGTTAAAGTTTGATTAAGATTGATTAAGTTTTGATTTAATCCTTAAATAAAATATATATATATAAAATCTTTAAATAAAATATTTAATTTTTATAAGCATAATTTGAGTTCAACTTTTGCACAAGTGCGTAGTTTCTTTTTCTAATTTGAAAACAGGAGAATACTAATTTTTACAAATTCATTTCAATTCTTTTTTTATTCTAGAACAAAGTAAATGATAAATTAAATTAATTAAAATTAGGATTTTTAGTCTTCGATAAAAATATTTCTTTCGTTATCCTATGTAAATTTCTGAAATTTAGATAGCTGTCAACACGGTAAGACTAACGCAGTATCTCGGTATCCCTTACGCACAAGCTCCGCTTGGCAATCTTCGTTTCATGCGACCAGTGACAGAGCCTCTTCCTTCTTGGACCGATGTGAAAAATGCAACGCAGTTTGCGCCGTCCTGCCCGCAGGCTACGGGTCAACTTAAATTGCACGAGAAGCTCTTTATGCAATTGTTACCACCGGACATGCCAGATCCGGGATTCGACGAGAATTGTCTTTTCTTGAACATCTTCGTCCCAAGCGAAGGTATGTGCGTTTATTCGTGTCCATGTAAAGCCAGAGTTGAAAATATGTTAATTTCTATAAGTCTCCAGATCGTAAGAGTTTGTTCTCAAATTGTTTCAAATCCACTTTTTAAATATGAATTTAGATTCATTATATATGTTATTATAATTTTTTTTTAATATTATTCCCGTTTCGGGCATTTTTCATTCATGTTCTCTCCATCTGGAATGCACACAGATTTCTCACTCGATAAATAATGGAAAAGTGAGCTTAGTTTCTTGGTTAAGTTCAAGCATCCGAATGTAATTTAATTTTATTCTTGTTGTTCACTGAGTGTTAAACAAGGATAGAAGAAGTCACAAGGATACATGAAGTCACTCAGATGGAATTTTTTTAATAGCGTGCTTTATTATAGGAAATTTTACTTCACGTAGATACTTTACAAAATTTTACTTTATTTTTCGGTATTTTACGATACTAATTTTGGGTTGAAAACTTATTTAAGTACTTTCAAATGAGAATCCGAGTGATCTTTAATGGCCAAGAGCACTTAAATGTCTCAGATTCGGAAAATCCAAATGTACCCTTCAAAGAATTCAGATATATCCCAATAGGAAATGACTATTATTAGAATGCAATTTATCACATCGTTACATAAAAAGCATGAAAGTGGACGTTCTGTTAACACTCGATGTCTGATTGATGTCGAAATCATCGTATCGATGTCGACTTGACATCAATTCGATGAGTCATTTCTGGTTGAAATGATAGGAACGAAAAATTCAGATACTTTTGTTCACTCTTACAGGCAGGTTGTTATTTTTGTTATATGAATTTTGTCTTGTCATAAATATAATTGATAGAGAAAACATTTGGCTGATAATAGTCCTTGATACTATCTGCGTGCCATTTCTTTTCTACACGTAAACTTCGACAACGTTAGGGCACGAACGAAAAACGACCGCGGTCAACAACGAAGTTCGTTCCGCAAAATAAAGCTCGCCCTTAAGTTCTTAGAGACTGATTCTTATCATCTGAGAGAAAAGGAGTGATTACGGTGATTACTCGCAGGGGCGAGCATTATACCACTGCGATCAGATAAAAGTAGACCAAAGCAAAAAATGAATAAGGTGCCTTGTGAAGGCCTAGTGTCGTGCAGAGAAGATTTATCACGTCGTTGCAACATAAAAAGCATAAAGGTGGACGTTCTGTTAATACTCGATATGATTTAACTCAGATAATTCTTCCGTGAAGTTTACACTTCAGTCACGCTTGATTGTTCTCAATGATTATTTCTTTCAAGGTTTTTTTTTATTTATATTGGTATCTCTACTTTTCAGAAAAGTTTAAATTGAGAATAACACGATTAGCAAAAATAAATTATTAACAAATAAAATAAAAAATATTAATAATTACGTTTATCTTAAATATATTATAAACTGCCCTTTTAATTAATTTAATGAGTACTGAATTAAAATACGTTTATTTTAAATAGATTATAAACTGCCCTTTTAATTAACTTGATAAGTACAGAATTAATTAAAATATATTAGGTATTGGAATTAATTCGTAGCGTTTTTTAATGAAAGAATGTTATTTATTTCACATGAGCATTAAAAAATACATTAATGAAAGTACTTCCCATCACTTGTAAAACGCTACGAATTAATTCCAACACCTAATAGTAGAATAAATATAAAAAAAATTCTTAAAAAATTTTTAACAAATATTTAAAATTTATTACGAATAAAAAGATATAGAGTGATGGAATGGCACAATTGAAACAAATCAAATATAAGTAATAACAAGGGTTATTCTACGAACCAGTTAAAAATAATAAAATTTAATATTTAACACTAAAATTGTAAAAAATACAAACGTTTCGATGTCAATTGAGTCATTCTCAATGTTAAAATAATAATATTACAACAAATGTTAGATTCTCGTATCACAAAAACAATATTCTGTATGTTATGAAATGATTTAAAAATGTACATACGTATCACATGCTCATGTCTTCCTTCTTTGTTAATTAATTTCAACATAATTCACACTGATTCGTTGAATGATCAAAGACTGGTTTTCGACTAAACCGATAGAATTTAAGTGTTTGCGATATAGTGAATTTTTGTTTTGAGCTACCTTCTATTATTTTACAATAAATCGTTTTGCTTCTCCCCAAAAAAATTTCTCCCCACAAATTTACCTTTTAATAATTTTAATATATTTTAAATTGTTACTAAAATTCGTTTTTATATTATAGTTTCCGTTAATAGGTGGAGGTGGCTCTTGGTTTGCACAAGAATTACCTTAACTCTTACTAGCCTGTTATATCCAACCATTTTGTATCATTAAGGAGTCTTTAGGAATTAACTTATATTTAGCAATGGATATTGTAATCTTCTTTATCCGAATTTGTTGTGAGTCAAAAATTAAAAGCATAATTCAATAGATATTGTAATTTTATAAACCATAATGCGGTATCAGAGCAGAGAGACGTGTAGTATCAACAGACAACAATAAGTTCGGATAAAGAAGATTACTTTTCATAGAAGAAAAATGAGAGTATCACTAGCATTCCAATTATATTGAACGATTTCAATTTAATACTTCGGCTCACATTTAATATTTCAATGGACCACATATTTTCAACAAAGAAAGAAGACATGAGCATGTGATACGTATCTGCATTTTTAAATCTAATAACATACATTGTTTTTGTGATACGAGAATCCAACATTTATTGAAATATTATTATTTTAATATTGAGAATAACTCGAGCGTCAAAACGTTTGTACTTTTTACAATTTTAGTTTTAAATATTAAATTTTATTATTTTTAATTGGCTCATAATCCTTGTTATTACTTATATTTGATTAATAAAAAGTATTTACGTTACAATTCTGAATAGATTTATCAAAAACAATACAGTTTCATCCTGACAAAAAGTATTTTGTTTCAAATAAGTTTATCTGAAACTTTCAGCGTTGACACAGTAAATATTTTAATTACTTTCGCAATGCGCATTGTGTTTTCCACTCGCTCCTATTTTATCCTAATACAAATTTAATGAAGTATAATCTATATGAAAATATGTAAGTACACCTTTAAAAAGCTCGAATATACATGTACAGAAGAAATGACTGATAGAATAGCTAAAGCTGAATGTAGGACTGCACATATATTTTAAATATTTAAAAATTTTTTATTTAAATTTTTCGCAATACAAATGTATATTTTGTATTATATTTCAGCGGAGCACATGAAGGTATTACGAATTTTGTATTTAAAAACGAAAGATTAAAAATTTTTTGTATTTTAAAATTCAAATAATAAGATTGATTGTCAATCTTAGTATTTAAAATACAAAATACAAAATACTTTCGACCTTTCTTTTGTTATTAATTAAACTACAAAACACAAGATACTTTCATGTGCTCCGTTGAAATACAAAATATAATTGTCTTATAACAAGTACTGTTTTTCAAATAAAAGTATTTCAAATACATGTCCTGGCTGAATGCAAACCAAAAGCTCGCAACATACTTTGGCCACCGTCAAACGAAATCCGGCACCGCTAAACAGCGTCTCTTTCTTTCTTTCTCCATCCGAGAAAAAAAAAGAGGACCGATCGCGGGACGCGGAGTCGCGGATTTGCGACACGAAATCACGTATGACGACGACGACGACGACGATGACGACGATAGTCGAGGTCGATATATAACGTGGAGCTAGTAAGAGTAGTAACAGTAACTAGCGCGCCCGCGGTGGCACGCGATCTTCCAGGGCCCCGGCCTGGAGATGCGGAGATACCAGAAAGCCGGTCACGAAAGCTCGCCTTCTCGCTCTTACCCTTTCTTTTCGTTCCTTCGGTCATCTTTCAGTGAGGAAGTCGTTGAATCGCCACGACTCGTCGTCATGAGTCATTGATTCACGTAAGAAACTACACCGGATACCATACTCATACTTACGGAAGGTCCAAGTCGCGCTATTGGCGCAACATTGGGGCGTGCTTGCAACCCCCTCCGCCGTTGACAATAATTTCAATGCGGAAAATACCGAAAGAAAGAAACGTATGCAAGTCTGTCAAGGTCGTCGCTAAGAGACCGACAGGACGATAATGCCGGACTGAATGTCCGTGTTCAGGAAACCACAGGGGGGTAGGGAGATCTCGTACCGGTCCCCGTTATCGTAACAAGCTCGATAGGTTGGAAATAGAATCTTGGATGTGTATGCGGTGGCTTCACATAAATTCTCTTTCTCGATCTATACGACAATAGGATTATAATATGAAAAGAAACACTAAAAATTTTACTTGAATAACCTATTGTTACTGCAGTATCTATCTTTGGCAAATTCTAAGAAAATATTATCCAAGGTTTTCTCCTACAAGTTATTTTAAAAAAATAATGTGAAAAGAAACATACTAAAACTTTACTTGAGCAGCCTACGGTTTTACATAGCCTATCTTTGTAATCAAATTTTAATAAAATATTATTGTTCAAGATTTCCTTCTACACTTTTTCGATAAAAATAATATGAGAGAAGTGTTAAAACCTTATTCGAACGATCTATTGTTAATGCAGCCTATCCTTTAATCAAATTCTAATAAAATATTACTCACGATTTTCTTCTACACTTTATTTTGATACAAATAATCTAACAGAAGTGCTAAAACATTATTCGAATAGTGTAATAATAAAATATTATTTAAGATTTTCACTTATATTTTATTTTAATAAAAATAATATGAAAAGAAGAATTGAAACTTTATTCGAGCAGACTACGATTATATCACAGCCTATTTTTGGCGCAGTCAAGTTTTAATAAGATATTATTCAAGATTTCCTTCTACTTTATTTTGTGATAAAAAAGACGTTTACAATCTAAAGTCATGAAATCATAAAATAAAAGATATTAGATTCGTTAATATTATCCATTTTCGTTAACACTTACGAAATCTTTAAAAATTGTAGATCGTAGATGTTCAGACCTTGTCTGGATACCGAGTATGATATCCAGCTTGCGTGAGTCTCACAATAAAATAAAAACCTTCTTACCAGTATAACATCCCTCTTTCGATAGACTGATGGTTCTGATAGTTAACGAATATTTCATGTGCGTAGGAAACCGTCAGAACGACCAATGGCCAGTGATGGTTTGGTTCCATGGTGGCGATTTCAACACTGGAACTCCAGCGATCTGGGACGCCTCTGTATTCGTTTCCAAACAAAAGGTGCGACATTGCATTACGCGGAATACTTGCGAAATGGCCGGAATCTAAGATTGAAATTAACGTGACCCGGTCAGCGATCTAATCAATATCGATACGATCACGATATCTGGGAAGAGAGAGAGTATGATTAACGTGTATTTTTAACGGTGTTCAATCAATTCCCTGGACATTTACTGAACGGACGTAAAATCGAAGGGAATCAAATCAGACCGAGCCTTTTCCTTTTCCTCATCTCGCGTGTTGTTACTTCTAGCATAGAACCGCACCCTTTGATATTCGTCCGCGATACATTATTAATGGAGCTTTCGTTATACATCTGACGGAATGTACATAATGCGGTATCGTTTATGACTCTGAGGAACAACTCACGCGGAGGAAAAGAGAACGAATTGATCGTTTGCGTGGCACAAATTAACTAAAGTAAATCTTGAAACTTTCGGTAACGATTACTGGTGAGATTTTATCGCGCGCACGCTTAAAAAAACGCAGAGAAAAGTTTAACAATCCGCAAGATTAAACAGGGGCGACTTTTGCGGCCGGCAGGTGCTAGTGGTGACGGTGGCGTATCGATTAAACATCCTCGGATTCTTCACGACGACGGACTCTGAGGCGTCCGGTAATTATGGCATGTTCGATCAAATCGCCGCCCTTGACTGGATAAAGCGAAACATCAAATACTTCAATGGCTCGCCCAATAATATTGTCATCTTTGGTCACAATTCCGGTGCCATAAGTGTAGGACTGCACATGCTGAGTCCTCTCAGTAAAGGGAAATTCCATAAGGCGATTGCTATGAGCGGGGACGCCATCAGTTCTGTTGGCACGCTAGAAAGAGAGAAGCCGATCGTCGATATTATAACTAATAAATTCGGCTGCGATCGACGACCGACCAGCAAGCTGATGGAATGCCTACGTCGACTATCAGCCGATTTCTTAATCAAGCACTCATCTGACATCGAGAGCTGGGGTCCGATCGTTGACGCAGAAATCAACAACGAGACGGACCCATTTCTTGCGCAACATCCGAGGGACATCTTGGAAAATGGTAATGATAACGTTATACGACTCTTTATGAGTCTTTAAAATCAATTTAAAGATAAACGAATATATTTAAAAAGCATCATATTGATCTTTTTTTCTTATTACAAAACTCCGTTTTATATTTTGACACTAATGTTTACTTCTATCAATGCAGATTAACTTTAATTACGATTTAATTTACTTTTTATCTTTTTCTAATTTTGAAGATTAGAAAAAGATGAAAAATAAATTAAACTGAGATTGACGTCAACATTGATAGAAATAAATACAAGGGAAAATCTTAGTATTGATTTAAAGATACGCGAAGATACTTTAAAGCATGTTCAAATATTTTTTTGTTCTCTAAAAGTTTATTTGAATTCTTCCCAATATTCTTTTAGATATCCTTTCGATCTTTATATTTCTTTCGGTATAATTTAAATTTTCCTTAAACTTTAATAAAACAACGAATTAGGTAACTTCAATACGGTGCCGTTAATGGTCGGCTACACGAATAACGAGCAAGTTTTGGCGTACATGGAAGTCATCAGTGATAAGAATCCAGAGGGCGGACTTTCTTCGGAGAACTTCGAGATGATGATCACAGACGAGTTCACAGCGGCAGTGGAGATCTCAGATGACAACAGCACGTGTGAATCGAAGCCAGAGATGGTGGCAAACGCGGTGCTATTCTTCTACAGACCATATCCAACCACGACAAACATGACGGTGTTCCGTGACAGATATTTGGACCTGCAAACGGAAAAGAATTTCGCGGCTGGCTTGACACAGTTGGCCAATAAAGTGGCGAACAAAAAATCGACGGCTTTCGTATATCGATTTGACTATCGTCCCAAGACGCAACCAGTCGCGAAAGACGTGCCGGAATGGGCCGGTGTGCCGCACATGTTCGAGCTCCCATTCGTTTGGGGTTTACCGCATATGACGAGCGTCGGTGCGACGCAATGGAACTTCAACGACAAAAGGATGTCCGAGTCGATGATGACGATGCTGGCGACGTTCGCCAAAAGCGGGGATCCTTCCTTCGTGGAGAGGACAGTATCAGTCAAGTGGGAGCCCTATACGGAGGACAATCCGAGAATTCTGATCATCGATAAAAATATCGAGATGAACGAGCCGGGCGCAGTGGATTACAAGGCGCTCGCATTCTGGAACGAATATTATCCGCAGGTCATGATGGAAGCAACGAACAATTGTTGCAACATTACAAGCACGGCGACGACATGGAGGATATTCTCTCATAGCGTGTATCTCAGCGGCGTGATGACTACGGTGGCGTTTCATCGCTTTTGGTTTTAGCTACGGTCACAGCGTGAAATAATAAATACTGAATTTAAAAAAAAACGTGTTATTGCGCTCGCTGTTGTATATTTTTAATAGACCAAGAACGAAAGAAAACGAGACGACGTTGTCGGATTTTGCAATTTTATAACAAGATCTCTTCCCACACTCTACTTTTTAGAAGCAAACGCAGTAACAATCTTGTTATACTCTTGTAGAATACATATCTCGCGAAATTCGCATCTTCTTGTGTAAATAGATTCGTACGTTTCGCGATTGTTTCACAATTGTTGTACGCATTTAATTGAGATTTCTCGCACTCTATATGTCTGTATCTATTGCGATATGGTATTAGTAAATTTTCCTATGTTCGCATTTGTTATCTCAATTACATTGCGTATATCACAAAGTTATTTTATTCCGTTCTTCTTATCTTACATGTTACTTGATGTAGATTAATACGAAACAAGGAGAAATTATCTACAGTAATCAGGCAGAACATAGTTCACAAACGAGACAAAGGGGGCTCGGAATGAAATAAAATGAAATCCAGGTTGCATTACAAGAGTAGGAAACTTGGGCCCTTTTTTTTTAACATTCATTGATTTTTTTATTTGCCTTAATACGGAGAGATATAGAAAAACATACTTTGTTTGAGAAACAAACAGTTCGATAACTTATGAATATTTTGATGATCCGATAATAATAATTAATATTAATAATAATAGCAATAATGTTCAAGTACCATCTATGTATAATTATTATATTATATAAGAGAGAGAGGTGCGCGGCGAGAGCGCGATGCATGGGGGCTGGTGGTCTGCGCACGCGCACGTCCACAAACGTTTCTTTTTTTCTTATCTCTTCCTTTCTCCTAAATATATACTATTAATTAATCATTTTCCCCTTCATTTATTCATGCAAAATTCCTACAGTGATAACCGATGCTTGCGGGGTCTCGTATCCTACTTTGTGCGCCGTTGCTTGCGCGTGCACACGAGCCATCCCGGAACCAATGTTATATACAATATTTCCTTCCGTTTATCGCTGCGTTCTTTTGCACGTATCTCTTCGTTCTTCGCTCCGCTGCGTTACCTTGTGCCCTTATATGCCCTTATTCTCCCGTCTCTCTACCATCATCTTACAACCATTCGGATTTCAGTACCGTAGATTCCCGTTCTACTGTCGCCTAATATTCCGTCAGCCCCCTCCTCCTCTTTTGTCATTAGTATCTTCCTTGTTTTATAACCGCTCCGGTCCTTTTTTTTAATCCACTGGTATCCTCGGATTTTCATGTAGGAGAATATGGGCTCCGCCACATATACCTTACAGAAGTAGGCACAGCGATTTCTTCTTCTGCTTCATCTTCTTCTCTGGCGATTTCTTGTTTATTTGTCGCACCAGGTCGTAGAAAATCTGAAAGCGAAAGATGACAAGTTGTTAAAACTTGACTGCATCAACTATTTATCGATTAGAATACAACATTATTAGCATTGTATAAAATATTGCGAGCTAATTACTTTTATTAAAAGATAAGACGAGTGATATGAGATTGTAAAATACGACTATAAAATGCTATTTAAATCAGAATAAATGAAATTGAGAGTCACAACTTACATCGCGAACATTAATTTTAGCTTTGGCAGAGGTCTCCATAAACACGCAATTGAATTGCCGGGCAAGGTTGACACCCTGATCCTTTCCTACTACCCTCTCATCCTCCAGGTCGCACTTGTTACCTACTAGCACCATCGGCACATCATCTGTGTCCTTTACTCGCAAGATCTGTTCTCTGAGATCTTGCAGGTCGTTGAAGGTTGATTGTGCTGTTATCGAATACACTAACACGAAGCCCTGCCCGTTTTTCATATAAAGGTCCCTCATGGCTGTGAATTGTTCCTGCGAACAGACAAGAATATGATAACGTCACTCAAAAATGTAATTCGTATTGTTACAATCATAAAGTGAAAGAGAAAGTTACGCGACGCGTTAAGAGATAAATGAAACAACATGTCTTTATACTACTTCATAAAAACTTCCACATTACGTGAACATAATGAATACGGACAGTACAGAAAGAAAACAAATCAAAATTAACACTCAGGTTAAAATAAATAAAATCAATTTCTCGTCTAACGGTATATCCGCGTATTCGAAATAAAGAAACAGCAGATACGTGTTAAGAGGGAAGATACTTACCGTGCCGGCTGTGTCTAGAATTTCTAACATACATTGTTGACCGTCGACCTCGACTTGCTTGCGATAACTGTCCTCGATCGTCGGGTCATACTTCTCTACGAAGATTTCCTGAACAAACTGGACAGTGAGGGCGGACTTGCCTACACCTCCACTGCCCAGCACCACTATTTTATATTCGCGCATTTCCTTGTCCTACCTACTGCCTATGGGCCTGATCACAGTCGAGGGGTCACCGAATCCGCCACGTTTTGCCTTGATTTGCTCTCAGTGAGACGGACCTGAAACAACAACATGCAATCGTCTAGTTAGAGGCTGTGAACATTACACAATGGGTTAATTTTAATGACACACCTTCTTCGGGACGACTCAGCCTTTATGACTCAATGCTTTTTATGCGGTGATTTCATGCGAAGTAGAACAGAGGTCATATATGCGATTATGATGAATTACCAGGATCGTTATATGTATAGGAAGGCAATCATGTTCTTCCGTGAAGAATAATAATCTCCACAATTTCTAATATTATATCGGTCAAGGACTCGTTTCGTTAAATAGAAAAAGAGAGCTATTCATAAAGATATATTGAGAGGAAAGGTATCTATAAAGGTGACTATAATTTGTTTATAATTGCATGGTAAAATAATTATAGTTAAAAGCTCCATTTTTATGATTATTACTCTTATAATGTTAGTAATAATTATATTTAAAATTCTATGTTGTACAAAAAAAATAATATATAACTGACATTGTAAATGACTAATTACAGCCATTTATGATACCAGCTATACATTTTTTGTGTTTCATAAAGACATTTAATTCTTTGTATTTAAATTTATTTGAGAAGATGGCTCAATTTTATATCATTATTGTATTTTGAAGCGTATCGTCATAATTTTAAAATAACTTTATGCTGCGCGACTTCGTGGAAAGTTTCCTTTTTCAGGCTACTACTTCTTAAAGCTGAAAGTTACTGATATCATGTAAAATTCTGACATCCGGAAACGGAAGCGGTATAGTTAATTGTTTCACGGGAAAGTAGTAGCATTTGCTCCACAAAGTCACGCGTTGCTTCCCTTGTCGTGTTTTGCTTCGCTGAAGAGTGTTGTTTCACGCGACGAATGGCAGAGTAAGAGAGAAAACGCGAATATCGCGAATAGGACGTTGATTGGTTAACGGTGGTATCATGGCGACGCGCTACGGCCAATCGACAACCGCAGAATTCTTTGCGCCAATTCGTCATTGATTTTACCTTATGAATGGACCTGTACAATGAAAGCTGCTGCTGCTACTCTAGGACTTTCGTTGGAACGTTACGGTGTTTGTATAAAGTTACCTCGAAGGCGTAATACTCCTAAAATGAATTTAAAATTTTACAACAATAAACTACTATTGACATCTTTTACGTGTAAATTTCGAAAAAAATTTCTAAAAACTGCGCATCGCATTGTCAGATTTCGTTTGCATTTCTACAATTTTAAACAATTAAAAAAAAATTTTTATTCGACTTTTGTATTTTTCGATTACTATTTACATATATGACACATCGAATGTTTCAAACCTGTATTTAATTCCATTTGTTTATTTATTGTTATTTACTTTGTAAAAAAAATTGAATTTTGTTAATGAATATTTGTGAATATTTAACATGGGAAAAAAAGATATGGCGAAGATGTGCCTCCTACAATTTTGTATAAAATATTATTCCGACCAGGTTGATCATGAATAAATAATTCACTGAAATGTCACTTGACAAATTTAAAATCAGTTATCTATTTTTGAACAAATTGTTTCGTACGTCATTGCGACGGTAAATCAACTTCAAATTTAGTCCTCAAAGATATTCGTATAACAATCACTTCGGAAAAGGGCGGAGAAAGAGAACGTTTTTGCAGGAATAGAATTTCAAAGTTTCTCAATATTTTCTTGGACAACACACGACTCCTTTGTCTGGTCTTTACAAAATGAGATTAATCATCATTACAATGTTTTAAGAAAAATGAACACGTGAACAAAAAATGAGAACCCATGGAAAGGAACACGCATGGCAGGAAATAACTTCGTTATCTTTTACGAATGTATCTTTTCCAAGAATGGGGAATAGCTCTCAAGCTTTCTTTTTTTCCACGGTTTTTTCTTGCTCTCTCCAAGGTGTATGCCAACCATGTTTAATTTCTCGTCAACTTTTCTCCATTCTCCAGGCAGCTCGCGGTAGTGTTGTTCTTCTACAAGTTCATTAACAAAGATCAAACAGTATCTATAATAACACGGCGATGTGCTGATATCATGGAACATCGATCTTCGATTTTGCAAAATAGTGCCTTGAGAGAGATACACGCGTCGCTCGTTTATAGCTTCGTTATAATGTATTTACATTTCACAATTTCGCCAAATACATATAGGACAATTAAATGCGCCGTGAATTAATGGAGGTCATATAAAAGTGAACAGCATGAGCAACACACACAAGTTGATGTTCGAGAAGGAGTATCAAGTGGATCGAACTTTCGGTTTTTCCAATACATCTCACAGTAGTCAGTTCTTATATTCAAGACTATCTTAAGTGCAGTCTTGAGATGTTGTAAACCAATCACAGAATTGCATTGGTGACCTAAAAGACGTTACTTAAGACAGTTTTGTAATAAGAACGGACTATGAATACCGGTCCGCGATTGAAAAAAATGTCACACACAAAGGATGCATTTCGTTTTCAATACGTAAGCATCAATTCATTCTTGTTTATCAAATACAATATTAAATAAGGATAAATGTGATGTTTACAAGCCCTGTAAGCGCAAATCGGAATGCATTCAAAGCTGCAATACACGGGCACACTAATGCCTAAATTCTAAGCAGAATTGTAAGGCTCGTAACATATTCTTGTAAGACTTGTAAGAATTTTTAAATGCTTATACCTTTATACAATATTTTCACAGATAGCTTCTTACTAACCATAAAACAAGGAATCGTAGATTTACGAAGAATCGTACGTCTTATGACACATACATAAAATTAGGATGTTAATCATAAGTTCTTACAAGTTTTATGAGAATACGTTATTACGAGTCTTACGTCAATTCTGCTTAGAATTAATTCATAAAGCTCTAGATATATCAAAGTAGCACAAAGATCTTTCATTTTCGATTTAATAACCATAAGTTTGTTCACGTTGCTTGAAATCCCTAAAAATGTTTACACTTAAAATGAGATAGATATACATATTTGACGTTGAAAAGAGAGAAAGCAAAGATGCCAAATGCAAGCAACGCAAACAGGGCCCATATCATATTCCAATAATACTAAATGCTTATTGAACTACAGACAATTAGACCGAAAATGGCGGTCGAAATATAATAAATATAATAAATATAATAAATAGTCAATAGGAAAGTTGTTGACATTTCGGCTCAGATAAAAGGATTGCGCTTTGATATCTCTAAAGCTTTAGTGCACACACACACACACACACACACACACACACACACACACACACACACACACACACACACACACACACACACACACACACACACACACCCACACCCACACCCACACCCACACACATTTAAATACAGACTAGAGGAAAGTTCGCCAAAATTCTGCTGACCTAGTTATTTCGCGTGGAACAACGTGGGTAAATCTTTGCGTTCCCCGTTTGAGATTTAAGATTTATCAATAGAGAAATCGAGGAGTCAGCCCTCCAAAATACGTGCACGTATGTACTCAAGAAAAGAGAAATCCCAGCCATTTTGCGCCCCGTAGTCATTCTTCTCGAAGGATAAGGATAACCGCCCTATAGTTTACTTTGTTAAGGATACCTGAATTCTCCGTGCAACATGAGAGACTTGCAGAAACCGAGACATAATTCTGACGAACTTGTATAGACAGACAATATATAAACGAGAACGATCTCTATGCTCTCTTCACATTTATGACTCGAGGAAGTTTATCAGAAATTCATTGGTCTGTAAATTCTGAATTCCTGACTATTAACGAGTTTGGAGATGTCAGACGGTTGCTTTTTAACCCTTCATGGCATTAACGAATTTTTTTCGAGAATTTTTTTCGAAATTTTGAAATAAGAGTCTGGACACTTTAAGATAAATAAGGCGACAATATTTGACTCTTTATTGTAGAGTATATAAATTTTTATAAGTTTTACGTGATCCTATACTCCCTACAATGACGTCATATTTGAGAGAGGGTCTCTATTTTCGACTGATGTAACAGATACAGACTACGCATTGTCTGATCTTAGCATCTGTACTCCATTAGAAAGAATTGAATCATATCAGCATGTCACTTTCTTGAGATATGCTGATATGATTCAATTCAACTCTGTCACCATCTCTCTTCAACTCAATATTTGAGAGAAAGAAAGGGCGATATGATTCAAGTTATTTTATTCTTTTTAAATTGATAGTGACAACTTCAGGAATGTGCAGTTTATTCTTATTGTATCTATGCTTTCTACTGTGCTTTCACTTATTGAATAACTCGTTTTCCGTAAGATACGCATAAAGTTCTTTTTGGTACGTTTATATATACGTAATAGAAACTGGTCGAATGAACTTTGATCAACCTTCGTCTTTGACTTTAATTAAGTATATTACTACCTAGGACATGTCAGTTCGTGACAATTAAAGCCGCTAAACGCGGGAATTAGAAAGCAAGGCTTCTCGCGAAGTTTCTCATTCTCGTGAAGTATTTCTGCCGGCAGAAAACGCAACTCGAAGATGACTGTTGCAACCGTGTCATTTTTCGAGTACACTCTACATTTTTTACTACTATTCGTATATAAATAATCTCGTCATTTATCATTTATTATTTCCGAATCATTCGGAGTAAAATTTCGAAGTCTTTCTCTGCTGCCTTCTAATTGTGGAAATCACATCGTTATATTTCAAAACCTAATTCCTTCTAAGAAAAATACTACTTAAAAGTTTGGAATCAACTTGAAAGAAAAAAGATGAAAAGATTATAAGATATTTCAAGAATATAGATTCGAGAAGAGACGATCGCGTTCTTTAACTCCGCAGATGTCTTGGACTGAGCTTTCTCACTGATTCACTGCTCACTTTTACCAATTTCATGATCCTCTTACGAATTTATCGGAATGGAACGAAAGCGACCTTATTTACAATCTGCAACCTGCGAGATTTCCGAGAGGGTAACCACTAGCTGAAATATTGTTCCGTAGATTACATGATTTCGTATAGTATTATCATTTGATCTCATACAGTATCATCTGATTACAAATAATTTTCCTTACTACATATGAAATCATTTGATAAAATACACGATTTTATCTAATATTGCATAATAATTCCTCGTGGTTAGGAATTACATATGTATACGTAATTATTAGATTATACATTGGGATTTCATATGAATTTTATAATGATTTCAGGGACTCTATCCCACGATTACATTAAATGATTATCCTCTCGGAGATTTCTCACAAGATGCTCCCGCAAGTACTTTGATGGCAAATTCGTGGTGGGCCCTCGAAACTCTCGACGAAAACTCGTTACACAAAGCTTGCATATAGTCTTAAGTGTACATGTGTGCGTTTTGCCGCGTAACACGCTCATACATGACCCTCGTGTAACTGACACGTACATATCAGTGAGTACTATGAGGCACAATCGCCGTTGTTGTACATCCCGGACGCGTGCAAGGACCTGTGTCTGTCACGCCCGTGTAGGTGTGTGTGTGTGTGTGTGTGTGTGTGTGTGTGTGTGTGTGTATGTGCGAGCTTACACAGGGAGCAAGAGGGATGTGTCGCACATACACTGTCGCGCCGCCAATCACTTTGACCTGTAAATACGTTATCTGCTCCAGCGACTCCCGATACACTTGATTGCACTCGGTCACCTCTACCGACGTCGAGTCACTTCACCCAACCGGGTCTTTACTCCTCGAAGGCGAAGCGCTGTCGTCATCGATGTGTACGCCCGTTGTTACGCACGCACACGCATGCTGCGAGCGCGTCGCGTCGCGTCGCGTCGCATCACGTCGCATCACGTCGCGTCTCGCTCAGAAGGTGGAACGACCGAAACCAATCATCGCCGTTGCGGGAGACACTCGGCCAGACGCGCGATGGGTTCGGAATAAAAATAAAATAGGCCCACAATTTAACTCTCTCTCTTAAAAGCTCCGTTAATACTTTTGCTCTTCAAACATATCCTATGCCGTTCAAAGACTTAAAACGTTTACATTCGTAAAAATCCTACGTCGAGTTGAGAATCTTACACTTCGTATTATCCTCATACGTCACATTTAAAGCAGACTCTGCAAATTGTAATTATAATATTATAGTTATAAGTGAATTATAATTATAAATAAAGTTCAGATAAAAATAAATCAAATAAGAGAAAAAAATCCTATTTTAAAACTGGATAATTTATGTAATGAATGTAATTATAAATTTGCACCATTTAAGCGCGACAACTTAATCATAATATGTATATCGCACGTATTTATGGAGTCAGCTTTTTATAGAAAAGCTCATGTTTAGAATTGACTCGTTGAGGCTTACTGATTCATTCTCGTCGCTTTGATTGCGAAAAACCCATCGTGTCTTCCCAAGTTCACTTACTCTCGGTGCCGAGGACCGTGGCCGATATTTTCTGTTACGCGAGTGAAGATTGATCGCGGGAGAACGAGAGCGCGTCAAAGACGGGACGACGACGAAAAAAGCTTTGAAAAGTATCGGTGCGAAACGCGGTCAATCTCGCGGTCTCGGAGGTCTGGCTTGCGCTGTGGCTGCAGCTATGGATGCTTAGGACATATGTGTGTCGAAACGAACAATACAGAAGACATATTATCAATTCTCCGTTGCGTCACGCGTGATTAAACGTAATTTCCAAGGATTGCGTGGGCACCGCTATCCTGCTCCAGAAATACGCGGCAATATGTGATGGAAGATATACGGTGGAATGAAATTTAAACTTAATCATTCGACAGGCATGTTCGGCAGTCGCCTCAAGCATCTTGACTATCGATTATTGCTTCAATTCTATTGCCGCGTACAAATCATGGAGATGGTAGACTGCGAACGCAATCACTAGTCGATTATCGAAGACATTGATTTCAAAGTAAGGAAGATGGCGAGAATATGAGAGAAAAGTGTTTAGTATTTGTGAATGTAATTGCATAGTAAAATAATTATACGGTTAGAAGCTTCAGTTTTATAGTTATTACTGCTATATACTGAGAAAAATTTCTAGTTGAAAATGAACGAGGCAGAAGATTCTGATCATATCAAGCAGAAATCTAAATAGTTATCTAAATTAGAATAGATTCAACCAGAAAATTCTGACTTGACTAATTTTCAACCAAAATTTCAATTAATATTATCTCTTCTTCCTTTGTAATATTAATAATAATAATTACGTGGAACGAACAGTTCTGTTAAATATGTAAAAACAATCGTTTTCGAAGCCAACCATATGTTTTTTTGATACATAGAAATATAAACATATTACTAACATCATAGTAGTAATAATTATAAATAATAAAGCTTCTGACCATAATTATTTTATCAATTATGATCACGAAAATGTATCCCTTTTGTCTCCGTAATATTGACAAGTATTTCTACTTGAGTCTCGAAATAATTGAAAAAATATATTGAAAAAGTCTTGAAATACATTAGACATATGCTTATCGAACGCTGACATTAATACGAATAAAAGGAAACTCTCGCAATAGTTTTTTATTTATATTTGCCTTATATCTTACACGGTGAAGGAGTCGTTCCCCTCGAATCTGATGTATGATTCCCAAAGAGGGAAGTCCTTCGTGCAGGAAGGACTATAAAGTTGGAAGGGCAAGTACCTTTCTATAAAAGGCATCGCCACAGTGATGATTGCAAACGACTTGACGATATGAGAAAGGGGAGCGCGCGCAATTATTCTGGAAGCAAATATATAGGACATCTTAGAATAACTACTATCGTCCTAGTCTAACTCAAAGTGGAGCTTTCTTTAGTAAGCGTCAAAATGTTCAACATAAAAGTATTTTGCGCTCGTCTTATTTTCAGATCAAGATAATAATAACGCAACCAGTAACTTTGTATTAATCCTGATATCGTCACAATAAAACAGCTTCGACTTTAAATATTCATAGCATAGGTTGAATATATTCAATACATATATCATTCATTTACTTTAACACAACTAAAAAATGTGGTTTTTGATTTTATTATCATGAATAAATTAAGTAAACATTATTCTATCAATCATTAACTAAATTAACATAATTAAAAAAAGTCACAACTAAAAAAAGATAATTTTAAGAGTCATGAAACAAAAATGATAAAATAACGTCTGATCAGTTAAAAATACATTCTTTTTGCCAATATTATTTGATTAATCAACCATTTTCTGTTAGATAAAAAATGGTTTTTCCTTTAGAGTCTAGAAAATTTAATTAAATTTAATTAAATTTTTTGAAAATTATAATTGAAAATAATTAGACCGATATGAATAAATCAAATAATAGAAAGAATCTTATTTTCGGTCAAAATGGATCTTGATCCTTAATAATATTATACATTTTTCAGTTCTGCGTCGATTCGGTTTGTCAAACTTAAAACGCAATCATAAACTGAAGCTGAAAATAACATCACAAATTAAATTGATTGTCAATTTAACCCTAGTAATACACTCTTTTTTTTCTATTCTTGATATACACACTCTAGTCTCTGAGACCCCAGTGTGGCCCATCCATATTTATTATCGTACAAATGAACATATTTCAATTCATTTTTTTTTCGATGGAGAATTGATTAAGAAATAAATCCATGATGTAAAAGTCAATATATTTAAGGAGCTTCGAGATATATAAATTCAAAGAAAAAGAAAAGTTCAAAAAAATCTCGATTTAGCAAATTGCACTGGAATTTCTGGAACCCCAGCTAGAATTAAAAAGGGTTAAAGATGCTAATGATAAGCATCTTAAGATGCTGCAAAGAATTGAATTAATTTTTTGAGTTACTTTTGAAAGAAAGAAGCGATACCTGAGTATCCTCGTTAGTACAGTTTACAGATTAATCAGAATATATGTACATGCGATCAAGCATCGGCGCATCATATATGCGAAAAGTATTTCTCGATAGTATTTTTCCCACCAAGCACGTGTGAGTTCCTCAGCGTTCGATACATAAACGGTTAAATATAGAAAATCACTTTCATTTATAGGCGTTTACATCAGAAAGTCTGTCTCACCTCTGAAATATCTACTGAAGCGGGTCGCGTGTAACGCTCGCGGCTGCTTGCAGGTTTTATCTCGTCTCGCAGATTTCATTCCCTATCGCTTGACGTATGCATGCACATTACATGCGAGAGTCGCGTTCGATTATCGGATCTCGCGCAGCATGCGTAATATCACGTTTCTCTTCGCAAGTATCCCGGCGATCTGCCAGCAGCCCGATTCGGTTTCCGGTTTCTAGGCTACCAGTTTCCGGCCTTCGCGCGTCACAGATTGGCCGCCTGTCGTCTACCGCGAGGCTCGGAGACACGGTATGACCCAATTGCTGGCTCGTACCGATTAACGTTTCTTCAACATGTCGTCTGTGTGCGAGTGAATTTACGTCTCTCACATGTGTCTTCTATATCTCGACGTTAATTCCGTCGAGAGTTAATCTGGGAATATAACAGAAGCTTATGCAAGAATTCTACGATATGTCTACACACAAATATTATAAATTCATTAATATTATTCATGATAAATGCTTAAAAGATAGAGAGATAGTGAAATAACAATATCCTTCTTTTCATATCCCACACACAGTTTTTTGAAATGTTATCTTTTAGATAATTTTCTCGTTATAAACTCTGAACTTCATTAATATCGAATTTCACGTATTTTTTTTAGACTCCACACCATAAATGAATTCTTTTCTTTTATGCGTTGCTTATTCGTGCTGGTTTGTGAACATTGGTTCCATCGGATAAACATGGTCATTCGAGCTTACTACAGTGGTGTGCTGCCGATGTCGAAAGTTTATAGAATTTTCACCGTATAAATGATTCTGCGTTTGCCCATTGAAACACGATTTTATTGCTGCAACGTGATTGATTGTTTGTGATCAATCGACTAGATGTTGATATACCCACGCTAGATAACACAAGTTTTCGCTAAATATTATCATTATTAATGAATCACACATGCTAGATGATACGACAGTTGCGAAGCTAAAATCCATAAATTGAAGAAAATAAGCAGGGATGCCTGCCAATGTTCTTGTTTTATTGTCTCGCTCGGATCCGATGTGACCCATTTCCCTCTTTAAAATACAGTAACTCCATAGACATTGCTTCTTATTCTTTCACATTTCATATTCCGCAAAATCTTTTGTTTCTAAATGAATATTTGTGTGATATGAAAAATGCAAAAATATTTAATTAAAACTGTACCGACATGTATAAACATTTAAATTTGGACCTACGGAAAATAAAAGAAACAGAATTAAATACAAGTCCAGTTAAACAAAAACGGTTCAGTAACTTATCTTTCAAGTTCTATGAAGCGCGAAACTGTCGCCCTATCGCGCCCCAGAAGTCTTAAGAAACTTGTGAAAGCCATGTCAGGCTTCCCAAGTTTCTCTTCATAAAATAACACTTTAATCTATAATACTTTAATGGAGCAGGAATGTGATTTTTAATGAAAACGTAACGTGACAAAAGAAACTTTAGTTTATAAAAACGATTCAGTCCCAGTTTTTTCTACTTATACAAAACTACTAATATAAAATAACCGATAGTTATTTCATGGTGAAAACTGGCAACACAAGGATTTGCTATATTATTAACAGAATATTTTCTGTTAAATAATACAGCAAATCCTTGTGTTGCCAGTTTTCACCGTGAAATAACTATCGGTTATTTTACCTCAGTGGGAAGTAATCAATAAAATCCGTGAATCTCTCCCGTCTAGCTTTACGAACTTTTTGCGATAGTTGTTAAAAAAAAAAAAGAAAATATCGCAAAAAATATTTGGTTGTTTATGTAACATCCGACATAGTTATAACTCTATATATATATACATACACACACACACACACACACACACACACACACACACACACACACACACACACACACACACACACACACACACACATATACAGCTTTAACCAAAAGTATAAAGCACTCTCACAAATTGTAAACGTTATATCTAACGAAAAATAAATTTGAAAGAGTTTTATTCAAAAATATTCGTTTTTATAATAATTTTAATATTATATTACTTTTTTTTTTGAATTTTATTATTGCCTTTTCCAAGAAAATACAATAAATTACTTTATACTTCTGGTCAAGGCTGTATATGTATATAATATCCGCATAAATCGATCGTTGCCGTTATTCCTTTGTGTTTAAAGTTATTCATATTAATATTAGGATATTCCCACAATGATTTATTTCCCATTATACCATAACATCGCACATCAATAATTCTAATTAATGCACATTGAAAAAAAAATAAATTTTAATAAATATTTGCTTGAACAGGTCTAAGTAAATATTTACTAAATGTAAACATATACATACATTTATTTAATTAAAAAATCATTAATTTAACTATCTTTTTTTTTTATTGAGTAAATATATATGCTTGTCTATGTTTAGGTCTCAACTCTAAAATCCTAAAAGTCAATGAGGCTACCAGTTCTAATTAGTCCTAATTGAAATCTGTATTCCATTGGCTGAATTTTAGTATTTTAGGATTAAGACCGAAGCATAAACCAGGCATTATTTATTGTAAGTAAATGTTTACTTAATACTATTCGAAAGAAATATATATTAAGATTAAATAAATTTTTTTCAGTGCACTCGTCTCAATTCACAAATGTAAAAGAGAAGAAAACTTAATTTCATAATTAAATAAATAATTAAGAAATCTCATTTGGAAGTCGTTTCTTGTTTGCATGTTTTTCATATACTTAGCAAACCGAGGCCGCGAGGGTTAATCTCATGTAAAAATGTATCGCATGTATTTGATTAACAGGAAGCAAATTGCGTGTACGTAGTTGCGCAACGGTGGTTAAGCGACGTTCACACGAAACACGGTCGCGAGAGTAGCTTCAGTTTTATTTCTGTCGTTGACGCGGCATAAATCGTGATAATGGCAGGCGTTCTCGCAACTAAACTACACAGTACGGTAAGACAATGCAATGTTGAAGCACGCATTATCATAGTTGCAGCGATAATCACGCGGGCTGTCTTATCGTGCAGTTGGCTAATTATTTGCGTACGTACATTCCTTTTCCTATATAATACATTCGTTGTTTAACTGATACTCGATAAATTGAGAATCTGGGACGGGCAACATCTCTGCTCTTATTAAAAATAGTGTAAACTCCCATCGAGAGGACAAAAAAGTGACATATCATTGATCTTTTCCAATTGTACTAGCTCTTCTTTTCATTGGTCGCCATCCTTTGAACCAAAAGCTAAAATTGAAAGACCTGATCGAACGGATAATCTTAACCCACTTTTTCCTACTTTAAATTCATAACTAAATTCGATAATTGAAGTCGAGACTGTCCGCGAAAGAGAACAGAATTTACATTATTAATCTTGTTTTAAAAAAAATTTAATATCGTTGTTGAATTTAACTGGACCTGAATTTTTATTCTATTTAACCGGATCATTCAATGTACCACCGCAAAATATTCAAGAGTTCTATCGACGTTTTTTCAATGTGAGAGAGAGAGAGAGAGAAAGAGAGAGAGAGAGAGAGAGAGAGAGAGAAAGAGAGACAAAGGATTCTGCACGGGAAGGACATACGATGCAAATTCCCATTGCACTCGACGCTGTATTAGACAGCTAATAGATGGTCCAATGTGTCAGTTGCCATTTAACCGTGTAACATCATTGTCCAAAACCGATACATACGAGGTCTACGTCGCGTCTGCCAGACAAACACCGGCGTTGACATCATTGTACATCAAGTACATATCGAATTAACGCGATAATTAATTCAGGATTTGTAAGATCGATGTTAAAATCTCCAAGCGCGAGTTTGAAGTCTCGATAAATAATACCTCAAATAATACCTACTGGAATTCATAATTTTATTTAATTACAACACCGTCATCCCTCTTTTTCTCGCATGGTTTACGCGTACACATACATAGACACAGACATGATTATTATCGTACAACGCGGCATATAGACGCGTGCTCGAACTAATGCGGCCAATTACCTTCGCAATTTCACTAGTTCATCGCGTTAATTACCGCAGGTACACTTTTATTTTCGACAAATCTCCGACTTATTTAACGCACTAGTAAACGGGAGCTAATTAAATCCCGCGCTTTGCAGTTTATTGCTATTGTACTACGTCAAATTACTCTTTTATCAACGTAAGAATATCAAACTCAGATCTCTTTCTTGCAATTTTTTTCCTAATAATCTATACTTAATGGATACCCAAACTTTCTCTTAATAAATCTTGAATAATAGATCTACTTCTATTCCAACTCATACAACTTTTCGCATTTCGAATGATTTTACGAGAAAATATCGGCAGAATAATATCGCTCTTCTGCGATGAGAGCCTATGCATTGATTTTGTGTCTGAAGAATTCATATGTTAATCAGACGAGTAGGATCACACGTACTACCTACGCGGGACAAATGCAGGAAATCACTCGCCTTCCTAAGGCCGGCTTCATATATAGGGCACGTATTATGCATCACCGTAATAATGCGTGATATGAAAGTTCGCTTAACACCGTAAACGTTAACGCTGAATGAGAACAGGCCGACAGTTATTTAATAAACTAATTATCTATATTTTATATACGCGTGAAATCGTGAAATGAAATAATTAATGTATAGGCAGTTTGTATTCTGCTTTCATTCTTGATTATAAATTTACGAGAATGCAGGCTTCGTGACTCAGAAAAAGTGCTTCATGGTTAAAATGGCCGGTCTGACCGGCTTTCATAATGCGAACATTATAAGATTATTGTGGTATAATGAATGTGTAATATTGTCTTCATATGTTATCATTTAACGTTAAACAAAATAACACGAAATAATTTATAAATTTTTCATTCTATATATCTGAGGATTATTAAATTTTATTTTAATTTCAAGAATTTATTGTCGAATGAAATAGTAATAAAATAGTAATAGTAGAATAATAGTAGTAAAATAGTAGTAATAAATTTATTAAAAACTTTATAATTATATAGTTTTTAACCTTCGATAATAAATCTTTAAAATTATTAATATAAGTTTATATATCCTATTATATTATATCCTATAACAGAATAATCGGATATAATTGGATATAACGGATATAATTAATTTATCATTAAAATAATAGTAGTAAATTTATTATTTCAATATTATTATTTTAATACAGTAATAAATTTATTTGCTATTATTATTATTAAAGGCTTACATTAATTTTAACAGTAAATGCTAAAAATTATATGAAGGGGAATGAAAAACATCGTGACACACCTCATCGGTAAAAAAAAGTTTCCATAAGCCGAATCATTGCATGTCACGCAGTGAGTCATGGAGTTCGTGAACCTTATGGTGCGTAAGCCTCAGAGGCCCTTATTAAGCTTCGCAGTAAAACGTTCATATTGAATATTTCATGGAAATTATAAATGTCATCCTCCTGGCGTTCTTTTTAAAGTAATTTTATCAACAAGTGAGAGAGAGAGATAGTGTGTGTCTCCTTTCATTGAATAAACATTGTTAAGTTACGAATATAAAAACCAATATTTATTTAATCGAACGATTCTAATATTTTCACGAATGAAGTGGATTCATATTTATGGAGTTTAACAGAATCGGATACGACGGTCAGGCTTGTACAATGTTTTTTTCTTCGGAGTGTAAATGTGCAATCGAGTTAGCGAGTAGCACGAAAACTTTACCCGAAATAGCTCGATATTGGCGCGAAAACAGTGGTATTTACGCGATGCGAGTGAGCTATTTCGAAAACGAGACGTAAGTCGAAGACGTTATCGAGTTCAAAGTCGAATAGAGTCTCGTTTTCACAGTAGAATCGCTATTCAACAGGCGCGATCATTTGTAACTGCGAATTTACGTAGTCGCGACTGCAGTTGCTTGGTTTCGCGTTTATCAATGGAAATGTTTACGGAACGCGATACATCGCAACGAACTCGGTTCACGGCGTGAAGCTTTTCAAGAGAGAGATTGCAGGTGTTGACAATAAAGTTCCGAACAATTCTGCCATTTATATTTTTAAACCTCGCTCCACGAGGTTTAAAATTTCAATCTTTTTTATTTCTCATCTTGCTCGCGAATCCCGCGTTAATTTCGACGATCTGGAATGTATCAACTCGTGTGTAAAATCTCGCCCGACGAAAATCAAATTATCACAAACGAATGAACGGTTACGGTAAATTGAATAAGCTTAACGAGTTTCCAGGAGATTAGCGGAAATGGCGAGCGTTGTAAGAGCGTGAAACATGCGGAGCCAGGAGATGCAGCTGCTGATCGAAGGGACTTTGCAAGCAAAGGAGAAAAAAGGGTGTTGAATGCCTTATTTTTAAAAAATTTTCAACTCTTTTATAAATTCTATCAGGTACACGGAAAAATTTTTCTGAAGTATCGAAAAATTATGTAGATACAGAAATCTGAAAACAATTTTGTTTACCGTTAAAAACTGTTTACTGTCAAATTATATCCAATTTGAGTTATTTGAATCATTTTTACACGGAGAGAATTTTTTCTTAGAATTCATCCTGAAAATATAATAGTCATGAGACATTGTATTTCGAAGAATTTTAATGTAAATCTTTTTCATTCATTAATAAAACTATAATAAAGTATAAAATAAATTTGATTAATTTTACTGAAATGTGGTAAAAATCTTTAAAATATTGTACTATCATATTTTCAGAGTAAATTTTAAAAGAAAATTCTCTCCGTGTATAAGTCTGCTACTACATTACTCCTATATGTCATTATTTTAACTAAAAAAATAAAGTTAATTACTTAGCTGCTCAAGATGATATATTGAACTTGCCTTAAATTTATTTCATTACTTATTAAGAACATTCATTAATGTAGACGTTATTTACTTTGAAGTAATCACAGAAATGGATTGATTTACATTTCGACACACATGAAAGTTAAAAACAAGTGTTACTTAACTCAAGAGATTGAGTTACCATTGCTCTTTTGATATTAATAATGTTGGTCAGCAAAATAATTACACTAACAATTAATATGGGAAACGCAAACATGATGAGCAATGCTGCAAGAAGTTTTGATTCTAACCAGTTCGAGCGTCCTTATTTTAACAGTTGAACAAAATTGTTTTCATATCTGTATTTACTTAAATGTTTAGATAATTTGACAAAATCTTTCGGTATACAAAATTGCTGGACACGGTGACAAGGCGTATCGGATCATTTCTATTATTATTCTACTTGTTACGTATCTATTTTTATTGACAAGATTCAAGAAACATAAAATTAATGGAAATTATTACTGTATTATAAACCGTTTAAATCTATATCCATTTATATAACAAAGAAGTGTAATATTTCTGTTTGTGTAATATTCCTGTCAATGTATCTTGAAAACCGGAAAAATATAAATATATATAAGAAAACTCTATTACAAGAATAAAACCGCATAAATACGGCATCAATCTTTATAATCGTTCATAACCATCGATCAAACAACGTGGAATAAGATTTCTTGTTTCATTTTTCAAGGATGACCGATCCGTATTGGTGAGTTATCGCTTAAATAAAATGTTTTATCGTTTTTATGCGATACGAGATGATATCGTAGGCGCTAACTATATGTCTGGTCTTTCTCTAACGTCACGTTAATACACACGTGTCGATTAGAATATCACTCGGCGCGTGAAAATTATTATTGCACTTCCTTGCAATTTTGCGCCGTAAAAGCTTTTGTTTTATCTTCCGAGGTCTACGACAATATTTCGAAACGCTCAAAATAGCTTATCCTTATGTTATTATGTACTACGACGGTAACTTCTTAAGTGCATCGGTTGCGTTTAATACAACATGTATTAACACTACGCCGCAACGTTTAACGTGCTATCTAATGTTATTTACAGTTCAACAAGTAGCAAATAATGCAATGCTCGCGCGCAAATACGAACAAGAGTAAAATCAACGAAACGTACTCAAAGCAAATCTCACGAGGAGGCATTATGACGTTGATTAATTCGAAGCTTATATGACCGAATATGTTCGAATTGAATTTCGCGTTTTTCTCAATCGTAAATTTTATATACCCATTAGCGGGAAAAATATCGGTCGTGACGTGCAAATTTTGAGATATCCCTCTTCGATATGTGAAATTGACAAGAAATACGAATTTATATAAAAAAAAGTTATTTTTATAATCCCGACAAAAATTCCAATAAATGAATGTTTCAAATGAGAAAGCTTAATAATTGGCAGGTGATATATCGAAAAAAAGAGTGTGGCATTAATTGGAATTCTAATTGTAAATGGACAAATCAAAATTTTCTGAATGAATCTATTATAATTCTATAATTTCTAAAATAACCAGAATTCTAATTCTATGATCAAAATCTTCTGATTTATTTATTTTCAACCAAAAATTTTTCTCATGCTCATTTCTATCAGTATAGATTAACTCTTATAACATAAGGTGCAATTTGGTGCCGCATCCGTCCAAACATGGACCAATATACTTTCTCACCAATATACTTTCAACTTTCTAAAATAAATATTGGAACTTCATTTTGCAAAATAATAAAAGTAGTATAATTTATAATTATCGAAAGACTCAAAGAAACCTGACAAGCAGGAATTACTTGCTCGATCATTAGTGACCTTGTACAGTAAGGGTCAACTTTAATCTCGGATCAACTAACTTTTCATCTTTTTCTAATTCTTAGAATTAGAAAAGGTGAAGAGTTAATTAAACCGAGATTAAAATTAAACTCGTATTGAGAAAAATGTTTGGTTAAAAATGAACAAACCATCCTGATTAAATCAACTAGAATTTTCTGGTTAAATCTATCAAAATTTTAGTTGAGTGAAATTCTGATTAATATAATCAGAATTTTTTTCTGGTTTGTCCATTTTCAACGAAACATTTTTTTTCAGTGAAATAGAAACGAGCATCAGGAAGTAACTAAAGATAGTTCCAGATAATATAGCCAATGTACGACAATATTAACAAATATTACATACATAATATGTTTAATTATCTATATAAATGGATCAATATTTAACGAAAGTATGCAAAGTTGGTCTACATTGGCTATATCGTCTGAAGCCACCTTTATTTGATTTTTTCCGACATAGAAAAAGAAAATATATATTATATAAACGATATTCGATTTGCGACTCTCAATTTGTTCATAAATAATCATCTTTTGACCCCGTCATTTGTTGAAAGATTATAAACAAAAAATATTTCTTCTTTTTTTCGGTCGATGTCTAAACAAAATCTCTCACATACAATAAGTAAGAATACCCGATCAGCATTATGTCGACATTCTTTCTTCCCAGAAGCCACTTCCTGCGCGACGCCGATGACTCACGTGAGTCGACTACAGATTAGAACACGCCATGCGGTTCTCCGTGATCTTTGTTGAAAAGGCTATGGATCAATCACCAAAATTATCTTCTATAAAAAAAAATACAGCATAGAGAGAGTGGATCAAGGCTGTCCAGCTTAAAAATTCTAAAGCTTTGCGCATCGAAGAGCGATTTTTGATTTTACTCCTAAGCTCCAGTTTTACATGATTCGCGATTCGCGATGAGAATACAGGATACAACCTCTCTCTTTAGTGCGTTGCTTCCCTCGCATTCGATTCTCTCCCCCATTCTCTTCGATATTAAAATGATTAATCCCTATTCTTTTCTCCCGTCACCGCGTTACGGGTTTAAATTGACGAGATTCGTGTCAACGCTTATATTTAAAAGACCCTATAACTTCAAGTTGATGCATCGAACGGATGCAGCGATCGTTTTTATGCTCCCGACAGAATCCTAATAGACAAATTTTTCAATTGAGCTTAACAACTGGTAGATTTATAAAAAGGTAATTTCAGCTCGAGTTTATTTGATTTTTTTCTCCACTGAGAAAAATTTCTGATTAAAATTGGACGAATTAGAAATTCTGATCAATCAGAATCCTGTTTATTCTAGTTATTTTCAACTAATTAATTCTAATTAATGCAACCAGACTCTTTTTCGATGTCATGGAAAGAAAATATAAATATATTACACACTGAAAAAAAATTCCGGTTAAAAATAGACAGAACGTTCTGTTTGCCTATTTTCAATCAAAGTTCCAATTAACGCAACCAGACTCTGTTTCTAACGATTGTATCAACAAGAAGTACAAACAAAACACATTCCGATCATACTAGTCAGAATTCTAGTTATCGTAACTGAATTTCTGATTACTTCAACTAGAATATTTGATAGATTCAACTATGTATACCTTTATGATTGAATCTACCAACATTTCAATTATCATAATATAATCAGATAGATTTATTTCTTCTATAAATAGAAACAAAGATAGATGAGAAAAAAATATAGACAAGGAAGATTGAATTAATCGGACTTAATTTTTCTACTTTTCTCTCATATTTTCCTGCATTTCTATACAGTCATACGAGTACTCTCGTTTCCTCTTAGTCAGATATTCCGCGAGAACACGAGTCTATTTTATATTTTAAACACCGAGAGAGAAAGAAAGGGAGTGCAAGAAACTACGGCCGAAAAGAATCTCGCCTTTGTCCCCGACGATCTACCTCCAAGCGATTTATTTCTTCGTCGCATTAGTCACGCAGGAAATCCCGCAAGATATTCCTACAGATGTGCTCGTTAGTACCCAATTACAGTGCAACCGCATCTCCTCGTCTATCCACGTGCGAAAAACGGGAGGGACAAAAACAGAGGAGAGAAAGAGAGAAAGAGAAAGAGAGAGACGAAGGATCGGTCTAAACCGCCCGGCGTGATCCGCCTGACGTTTACTCCCCGAATCCCCGATGGAAACGACGGCGGTCCTCAAAGGAAGATCCTCCTGTTGTCGCGTATATCGCGAGCTGTCGCGAACGGTTCGGGCGGGCCGTGATCGTAAGAGGAAACGCTAGTTGCCCGGTGTGGAAACGAGGAGAGCGAGCCGCGCGCGTTGTTCTCGCTCGGTTGGGAAAATCACGAGGAGACAACGAGAGGACGAAACAACGCCCATTTCCCTCGGAGGGAGGTATTGTTTCCTCCCCGAGAGACGCGGACTCGCCGCGAGAAAAACGTGACACTCGAGGCACCACCGATCCCCCGCCGTTGCCGCAGACTCACGCTTACCGATCTCGGACCGTCTCGAAGCGCGAGTCTGTTCTTTCAGGGACTTCTTGCATGATTCATCTTTTCTCCTCTTCCCTCAAAAACGAGCTATGCGGGTTCGACTGAGAGGAACAGGGCCTGACAATTTTCCCGGGGGTAGGGAAGGGAAAGAATTCGTTGGTCGCTCTCCATTTATTGGCACAAATCTCGACATAAACATCATTTCTATCTTTCTGGCATTCGGGGAGTAAACGAAGGTAGAACGACAATTCGTGTTCACCAAATGGAAAGCAGTAAAGCACCCATTACCGATCATTCTCTGAACTAAACGTGTGGTTCGCCTTCGATTCCCGGCGCGGGCGGTCGCCGACGACGCCGTGAACGATTTCCGGTCTCGGTTCGGCATGCCACGCCACGGCACGATGCACGGCGCCTTCTCGAATGGAGGAGGAGGGAGGAGGGGAGGAGGGAGGGAAGGAGAGGGAGGATTCTTTTTTTAGAGGAGCCGCGCTCCGTCTCGTGTGCCGAGTCCTTACCTCTCGTGCCTCCTGAATGCCCCACGCTCTTCGCTCCTCGCAGAGAACACAGTATCTCCCGGGATTCACTCGATAATTCTCTCCGCCGTTCTCTCGTTCCCGCTCTGTCTCTCTCTCTCTCTTTTTCCTACTGTCCGTCTCTGTCGCTCGCGCAAGTCGGCTCGGCGGCTCTCAAGCGCGCATACACGTACACACGCAACGCAGAGGCAAGCCTGTATATTCTCGCTTTCCTCCTCTCGCGTCCCTCGTTGTCCCCGTCTCACGCGCGCCACTCGTCTGTCTCTTCCTCGTCGCCACGACTGACGAGACCTCGACAATTATTACAGCCTACCTGGCCCACCCGCGCGTTCTTCTATTTTTCTTCTTTTTTTTTTTTGTATTCAGCTCGGCTGCTCCGTCTCCGCACACTGTCACGAGTCCATTGGGGAGAGCCAAGGGATAACGAGGACGAAACCGATGTGCGTTATCTGTCCTCACTGTTGAACGGTTCTTGCCGCTGGCCAACCAACTAGCCTGACTGATTCCGCATTGGCTGACGAAAGGTCGGAATTCGCGTCGCACGTTATGACGAATGCGGCTTATGTACCGGGTTCTCTTCAGTTCTCTCGAGTGCGTTTCGAGTCTCGAGAGATTCTCGCACACACGGCACGCCTGATATATCGGCACTGTGCGTACCGATCGATCCGCAGAGGCACACACGACTCGTTCCGCGATTCACGAGGGCAACGGGAGCCTTGAAGAAGGCGACGACGACGCTGATTACACGGATCGCGGACGGACGCGCCTCTCTCTCTCTCTTTCTCTCCTGCCGCCGCCTGCCTTTCCTGTACGCCTCCCCGCCTCCTAGATTTTCACACTCACGCGAGAAGACAACGCGACAGCACTGCGCGATTCTACCGTTATCTAGGGCGATGCCTCTCCGCCGTTTGCCGCCGCACCGCCACCGTTGCCCTCTATCCGTGAACACGCATCGCCGCCATTGTCGTCGGCACTCGGTGCAGTCGACCGGACGAATCAGCCGCTATTCTTCCTTACCGACAAATTCTAGGAAAAATCACTAGATGTACAGAGTAGCGTATAACAGAAACTAACTAGTGGTCTGTTTTCTGTTCCTGCACTAGATTACATTAGCACTCTCTTTCTCGCTTTCAACAAATATTGTATCAAACATATACCTATTACACTTCAAGTTTCAAAAGTGTACACTAGTTCCAGATTTTTAGAAAACAGATCTTGGGAAAATATAGGAACCACGCAAACCGTATCGTTTGCTTCTTTTCTCCTACACTCTGGACGCGGAAACATCTGCCGCGCGACAAAATAAGACGCGGTAACCAATGAACACATTGAGCTGCAAGCTTATTGGCTACTGCATCACATTTTGCCGGTAAGCGTTTCCGCGTCCAGTATGCAGAAGTCATTACATGTAGCTCGATAAGCGACAAATTCATGTTACCAAGCACTTTTTAATAGAATTATTGATGTAAATGCAATTATTAAGTAAACCCGTTGAAAAAATAAGAGTATTGATAAAATGTGCATAGAAATGGGTTAATATACAATATTTAAAAAATTCATATCAAAGTTTATTTGTCACTAGCCCGTGCAACTTACCGCGCTACATTTAAGGCTGGGTTCACACCTTGACGGAAAAACAGAAAGCGAAAAAGCGGAAGCCAATCAAAACTCGCGGAAAGACAAAAGCAGAAATATCGCTTATTACTACAGCGAGATTGGCTTCCGCTTTTTCGCTTTCCTCTTTTTCATGACGAATATCAAGGATCCATTTTGATCACGTGATCATTTTTGTCGCTGAAACAGCCAGTTAGAGCAGCTCGTAAAAATTAACCTATAAAGTTTTATGATTGATACCCTGAGCCACACCACATGTTATCTCTTCCAAGACTGAGAGAAGGAAAATGTATTTCTGTCCTCTTTTGACACATGCGCAGAAAGAAGAAAAGCTGAGCAGGACAGAAATATACGTCTTCTGTCTCTCAGTCTTGCTCACACTAGAGTTTCTTTAGCAAGAGTTAAGACCGGAAGGACGCCATTGCTGGGTGGCCGGAAACAGCAACAATTTCACCATGATTGAAAGTTGATAGTGACAGTTGATAGTTTGATTTCATCTTCTACACTGAAACAGTTTACTCACACCAATTCACAGATTCACTACCACCTTTAAAATATCTGAAAATGGCAGCGTTTATAAAGGTATTCAAAATCTGACCAATCAGAGATCGGTACCCCTTATGACTTGAGTCCTTACTAGAAGGACTCTAGTAGTCAAAGTCTTGCTACAAACGCTTTGAAACGTTTAATGAACCATTATAATTAGAAGAAAGAATTTTGCAAATTGACCAATTAAAAAACACTTCAAAGCGTTTGTAGCATCGCATTGACCGTACCCTAGGTCACACTTTCCACTCATTGCTTGGATAGGCCATTCCCTCTCTAGTAATATAAGTTTTATGGTAGTTATATGCTTCTGTTTTCAGCTATATTGATGGGAGTGGGAGAAATACCATATCTCCGTGAAATCGCAGCTAAAGACCTAAACACAATGCGAAGGCAACAGCGATAGTGATAGAAATAACAATAGCGATAGCGATAGGAATAGAGGAATCTAACACATGGGAATGCATTTCCGTATGTTGAATTCCTCTGTTCCTATCGTTATTGCTTGAACTGACTTGGACTGACTTGAACTAACTTGAATTACTCAATCTAAGGTTTTTTTTAGAGTTTCATGCATGACCACGCATGAGTTCGCATTTTGACATCACGCGTCTCGTACTCCATATATCACGATAAACGTGTAATACCGAAAAATGCAGACTGACAGAAATTGGCCTCACCGCAAATTAAAATGTGCGAGTCAGGCGGAAATATTACGATCGCATCAAAGGGACGATGATTTTATTAAATTCTTGCGGGAGAAGCTGTCCGATGTATCACAGAATTTCGGAGTGCACAGGACATTGCTTCAATATATTCGGTCTGACATTCCATTCAAGTTATTATACTTTATTTTCACATCGGGTATGGGCAATCAAACATTGGGCGAGGAATATACCGGCATAGTACAGGCTAATTTAGAGCAACGCAGAGTTCCAACATTAACTGTACGTCCAGTTTGAGAGATTTATTTAAAGGCAAATCCCTCTGATAACTTAATTAAATTCTATTTTTCCTTAGGTGAGAATATTAGCTGCGATTTTAGAATATGGTGGTGAGAGGACATTGCTCAAATTGCTACAACAGTTACAAACATATGTGAATCATCCACGTAGCGAGTTGACTCCAACAGCAATAACATTTTTAAATACTTTACTATCCAAGTTACGCACATTGATACCTATAATTATATTGTTCCACAAAGGGATATTTTACATTTATGGTAGATACTACAGTCTGGGCAGGAGAATTGCTGGATTAGATTATACAAAGGTAAATTTCAAGCTCCAAAAATTCATAATATTATATTTAATTTTGTTATATTTATATAATAATTTGAAGGTATATGGACCTCGACCGAAGGATACTGTTAGCTGGGGATTAAGATTATTAGGAGTTGCTACTATAATTCAATGTCTATTGAGAATTTGGCAGAGTGGTACTGCACAAGATACTACCGATGTAAATATGTCTAATGCTAAAGACATTAGTCACAATTGTCAATTGTGTCTAGAAGCAACAGCAACAACTGCAACACTATGTGGTCATCTATTTTGCTGGAACTGTCTTAGCGAATGGTTGCGTGTTAAACCACAATGTCCATACTGTAGAGAATATGTACCACCGTCGAGAATTGTCCACTTGATGAATTTATAATTTTCTGTGATAATAGATTTTATATATTCTTTGAATACATATTATATATAAAAGTTATATATAAAGGTCTTGTATATATTTATATATTATACATTTACAAGAAATTAATATATTTTTAAAACGAAAACATCTTTAAGATAAAAAGAATTTAAGTTTACCCGTCATTCTTTTGGAAAAATTATATTTCAAAATGTGGAATTCCCAAAACTTTTTATCAAAAGATTTAAGTCATTTTTATCTGCAAGTTTATAAGATATTGACAATCGATTAATAAGAATTAGTATTTATATATAGGAATTACATATGGGAAAATGAAAGTAATATATCTGCTTTTATAGATATATACAAAAATATCAAGTTTTATTCAATTATTTCTGATTATCATATTCAATCATACTACATTTTGTATAACAGTCTAATTTTGAGAAAAACAATTATGTACAATCTCTCCTCATTTTCATTTATAAACTCATTTTATAAAATTGTTAATTGGACAAAAGTATTATTGGCTGCGATCAGTCCCACTACAAATGCTTTGAAGCGTTTGATTGATCAATTAGAAGAATTTTATAAATTAATAAAAAAAAAAAACAAAAAATGTTTTAAAGCATTTGTAGCATCGCATTGATCTTACCCATTAACAATATAATCGATTTCTACTATTCTAAGAGTCTTCGTTTTATATTTTCTCTTATACGACAAAAGCGTTTAAGAGAGCTTTTTTAAGTTATGATTTTCTTGCTCTCCATTTAATCATATTACAGTTAGAGAGTGAAAAGACAAGTTAAAGAAACAAGATATATGATTTTTTTCTTGTACATGCAATTAGAAAATGGGGACTAACTAATAATAAACAAGAACTAAAAAAATATAAGAAATTAAAGAAGTGATTAAAGAAAATAAGGATTAAAGAAAATAATAAACGAGGAATAAGGAATGGAAGAAATGCATTTAGAGAAAATGAGAACTAATGAATAATAAATGAAGATTAAAGAATAGAAAAAATGAATCAAGAATAGAAGAATGATCAGGTGATCTTAGAATAGAAAAAATCGATTGTAAATTCATGCTCTTGGAAAGTCACTCAATAACATTTGCCACTAGGATGTGCGCTGAATGGAAGTCATCCCAACAATGTTTCCAATATATTGGCTGATACCACCTGATTCGTCCTTCAATCGGAATCCATGAGGTCCATAAGCCTTATAAAATATATTTCGAAGACAATGTAATCGTTCTCTACGTCTGGAATTAAATTTTTAATATATATAGATTTTATAAGGAATAAAATATTTACCATTGAACCGAGAAATTATACTCACTGTGTATGCGTTACACAATTTTCATCATCATTTATGTTGCGTTCTTGCGATGTACGTCGAGTTCTACGGCAAGTAGTACATGATGGCTTGCAATCTGAATCAGGTGCTAATACATTGTCTAGGTGTGGAGCATTAGCAGTCGTGGAACCACATAGGCTACCAGTCCCTGTTACCAATTGCCATGAATCGCCTGAGGATGTTGAATCGTTTCGTTGTCGAACATGGGGATTACGTGGTATTGGAACACCAATCGGAGATGTACGATTTGCGGACAATGATGAGCGCGATTCTTGTACGGCACCACTATCTTTGTTTGGAGATGTAGTAAATGTCCTGTGAACAGCATTTCTATAATATATACAAAAATATGTTAGAACTCTGATCGTAATTTAGCAGATGATGTTAATATAAAATTGCTATAATACTTAAAAATAAATAATTAAAATAATCGTACACATTATTGCGTGAGTCATCTTGATTATCAGTGGAATCAGTAAAGAACACAGCTGCCGATGAATCACCATCTACGCTATTTTGTTCAATAGAACTAGATGAACTGTTCTTTGGACTAAAACTTGAGTTTGTTATGATTTCGAAAGACTCGCTATCAATCACAAAAGTTTCCGATTCGCTATGTTTTGATGTTCTGTCATAATGTTTGTGTATGCTGAATTGTTCGTTTTCGATATATTTTAAGAAATCAAAACAGAAGAAAAGTATTTCTTCTCCTTTATTGAGCCTGTCTGCTAAATCATGTCCAAAGAGCATCCAATCATAAGCGATCGTATAATACAGTAGTTGATACGAATCCAATGTTGTATGAATGACACCATCGGCCCAGAGACTAATTCTCAGTAATGAAATAAATAGCGGTGTGCGGTCCCAACCTACAAATAACATTAATCTTTTACATAATTATTTAAAAAATAATTATTCTTTTGAAATTTTTATATAGCAATATGTCCATACCTGAGATACAGTGAATCAATAATCCGTTATTACTATCACTCAGATATCTCAGTATTAATTTTAAATAGTTCTGCGTTAATTTGACTAGATTCCATTCTGTATACTGATTCCAGTTGACTCGTAATTGACTGGAGATTGGGTCTTCAGGTACACATATTGGCGCATCTATGTAATTCTGGCACCAGTTAAACACCAGATCCTTCGATCGATAATCTTGGTCTCTAAATTCCTTGAAGAATTCACATCCAGGATATGGCAGTGAAATGAGATTAAAGTCGCTGTACCTCCTTCCTTGGTCTACCTTCTCCGACGAAGTTACGCTGAGTACCGAACAAAAGAGCTCTGTTTAAGGGCCTCTAAAAGTGGATTCATAGAATAAAACAGACTGCTCATACTAAGAACTATTATTATGGAACTTTACTCTGTGTTTGTGAAGATGAACATTTTATTGGAATAGCTATTGTCTATTGTATGCAATTTTCTTCTGCAGAAACTATTCATGCTTCATCCTAAACATTATTGTTACAAACTATAATCTTTACTCATTGTTTAATTATGCAACGAAATAAATAGTTTTACTATAGAGCCATCTTGTTTTTCTTCTATTTTTCTCATACAAAAATAACTTTTTATATTTCTTTTAACAATTATGCTACTAAGTCCTTGCAATTACTAAACAAAGTTTAACAATTAGATAATTTAAGTCTAGCCCTCTCCAAATATTTGCTTCATGACATACAAATACAAGAGAGAGACTTTGTATCATCCTTACGTCATCCCATATTTAACTTTCTTCTTCTCTACCATGAAGTCTACGATGGTTCCTACATTAAGAGTCTTCAGAAGTTCAATATCGTAATATCTAACTTTATCTTTCAAGTCAGTCAGCTTCGATTCCTCCTTGGGTAAATTTTCTTCTACCTGTGTAACTGGTTGCACTGAACTAGTGCTACCTACACTAGATAGCAAGAAATCTAATCCAGCTCTACCGAACACTTCTGGTCCACTGGACAACGTTGAGGATCTGCATACATGTCTACCCTTGTAAAGTATCACCGGCACTGGAAATCTTGAACGACATCTGGCAAATCTTGAACGTGTCATCAGTTTAATGAGCTTATTCCTCTTGATGAGCATATTTTCCAATACATATGGCGATGCCAATGATGTATCGCAGTTTTTCAAATTTCGATATTTGTCATGTTCTAATATTATAAGATAGCTTGGGTAATGGGCGCAAAGATCACCTCCGCTATTATCAATTGTAGAATATTCATAATCAAAGGCCGCAAGTAACATGCACCTCTGCATGATTTCTTGATTCTGTAAAAAGATACATAGTTCATTAACTTTTTACAAAGAGTTTAATGTTTGCATGTTTAATTATAAAATATATTTATGAAACAACTACCGTGACATCTGCATCCTTGGTTCTATAGGTGTTTTTTGCAAAGTGTGTGATGAGATTTCGTAGACTATCTATACTAATCTCAGTCATGATTTGTCGTGGCTTAAACTAGACGCGTTTGCTCACTTGCTGTAGAAATGTGCTCAAAACAGCTTTCCAAGGAGGCACTAGATTCACAAGGCATTAGTTGCCAGTATCTTGCATGACAAAAACACAGCACAAAACACTGAATTTAAGGTATATGCACGTCGCATTGCCAGTTAACATTTATCGAATTCTTTTCGTCACAATCCATCTTCAAATATCGACAACACGATCTTCCATGCATGTACAATCGAACATATTATTTCTGTAGACAATAATTTTACCTGTTATAATATGCGACTGTTGAAAGATAAAATTTGTTTATTCAAGAGAATTCTTGTTGCAATTATATCTATGATCTTCTCTTTGTATCTTCAGTTATCAAAGCATTCAGAAACTTTGAGAAAAAATTAATACAAAAAGCTTTCAAAATAAACTCTGGATGAGAGAAATTATGCGCATTATTTATCCAATGAATATTTATTACTTTTTAAAACGCAAAGAAAAATCAGAGAATAAAAAAAAGAAGAAATAAATCTTTTTTTTTTAAATTATATTAAATTTGTATATGAATCTTTGTGTTCCTCAAAAAGGAGTACTTGCTCCATCAAGAGCAGGGCGCGCGATTAATTCTTTTTCACAACATAAGTTTTTCTTGCGAATAGGTCTGTTTTCTATAAACTGAATACCATTTTCCATGTATATATACTTTTGAAACTTAAAATAAAATAGATATATGTTTGATATTTGATAAATGTGAGAAAGAAATTTCTAGAGCAGGGATAAAAGACAGATCTATTGAAAAGCATGTATAACCTATCAACACCATCATATGAGCCATCGGTATCACTGAAAAACATACGGCGTTGTAAATTCCCACCACGTAAGGACAGACGCTATGATGTGTCGTTAAGATTACTGTTTGGTCCGCGTGTCTCTGCAACAATGGGAGATAGGTTTCCAGAATTCTGATAACTCGGAGAAAATCTGCGACACGAATGCACGAGTGTCCGCGAGCATTTTTGAATCGAAAATTGCAGTTTCAGCTCAGAAATACCCGTAAATACTCGCATGCTCCTCCCCCCACTCTCGGGAAACAAAGAAACTCGTCCTTAGCGTTTCGGCACGTTTGAATTGATTTGAACAGTCAAACGGACGAACTGTCCAAAATGTGATTATCACGCGGTCACCCTATCGCAGTCACGTTCCCGACTTCCCGTACTTTTAAGGTTATCTTCGAAACCGTGATGGTGATGGTAATTCTCCGATGGGAAGGGGAGATTGGTTACAACGCCACCTACTGCAGATTACAGTTAAAAGTCTAGGGCAGAGCCCATATTCTGTAACTGGCCTAACTTTCACCGAGGGTTTAAACCGCTTCAGAATGTAAGAACCAACCAACTAGCAGCATTCTCCTGTCGTTCGATTGTAACAGGGGAATACTCGATTGTAGTTGGTTGATACGTTGAACGTATACATAACGGAAATTATCCAATCACATTTTACGTGCATCTTTATAAGAGAAATGCGATTGAATAATTTTCTTTATGCATACGTTTATGCGGCTATGCAAGTTTGTGTGGATATAGTCTAATGGTAGCAGCTGGAAATTGACCTATCACAGTCGTCAATATTTCCAACTTCTAACATCTGATTTATGATTAATGGTTTATTGTAGAATGCGTGTAATCCGGATTCTCATACAGGCAACAGCGCTCTGACATCGAACGCTGATTAATGAAAAACGGGTGATGGAGGTAAAGTTTATCATCACAACCAATTTTTCATCTGCGTTTGGTGTGAGAGCGTTATTGCCCATATGAGGATCCGGCTTATGCAAAAGTCTAAGTGAACCACTCCCGATTTTTTTTTGTGTCAATAATATCCAATTTTTTCATCTCTTGATAACTTTATCCAGGAGATATTCCCCAGATTACAATGGAAATATCTCCTGGATAAAGTTATCCACAATTTGTTTGGAAGTGAAGAAATTGGGTATAAATAGAAAACAACACCTATGAACCGGTCTTAATCACGGCGCTAATAATGAGAACGAAATACCGACCGAGTACTTGCCGAATTGAGCGACTAGTACCGCGCGTAAACGAGCGATGGCGCCACATGTGCGACGGCTGGCGACGCGCGCACGCGCAGACGCGCCTGATACAATGGACCAGTGGAATCGAACACGGCGCGGTCCGATTACAAGGAACCGAAGGAACGCGACCGCGGCTTCGCTCGCAATATGGCGAGTATGCGATGAGGGGCTGTCGCATCGTGCGTGCCTCGCTTCGTCTTGTGCGCTGTAGTGACGTTCGTTAATCGTGTCGTTGAACCGTTGAAATATGCTGACAGTAACGTGGGTTCGTGGCAACCCGTCGTGAATCGGCGCGCGTTCTCTCGCGTGATCGTGTCGAGGGCGACGGCGACGGCGACGGCGACGACGTCGTACGTCTCCCCCGACGTGGAGCGAAGCAGTCGCAGCGTACGCGTGACGTTCGTACTTCGTACGCGGGGCGCGCGGGAGAGCGCGAGAACGAAAGTAAACAAACGACATGAGCGCGGTACTCGGTGGCAGCGTCGGCAGCGAGACGGCACCGGCGGGCGCCCTCCTAGATTCGGACGTCGAGGGCATCCTCGAAGAGAAGAACCAGCTCATCAGCCGCCAATACGCGGAGATCGAGAGACTCCAGCGCGAGCTCGCCGAGGTCGTCGGCGAACGGGACGCTCTCCTCTGCGAGGTGTCGAAATTTAAGTTCGAGCGCGAGATGACCGACCTCAAGCGGCTGCACGATGACAGGTACGCACAACACGCGCTTGCTAAAGAGTTAAGACTCTCGTCGATCTCTTGCTCTTCACTCCCACTTAATCGCTGCCGGAAAGAAGATAGAAACGAGGATTCGCACTCCCCGTACATTTGTCTTCTTTGTTTTCTTGCAATTCCTTCCGCATTTTTCCCTCCGTGACGCCTTGTTTAAGCGCGGAAAGTGTAACGCCGTGCAAATTGAAAAGTACGGGCTTGATCGCGATAAAAATTCATTTTTGCCAGCGTGAAAGTGTTCTTTTCTTTCTCTTCTCATATATTTTCTTTATGTTAATAACGTTACGTTAATCTCTCGTCGTTTTGACGTATCTCTCATGCCTTTTGTGTATACTTGAACGCGGTGTAGCGCGCGGTTTTGGGATAAGACGAGAAGAAAAGGACAAAAATATGTGGGAGGTACAAAGAACTCACGAGAAAGATCTGTCCTTCCCACTCACATTCTTTTACATTCTTCGTGTTCAAAACGAGATAAAAGCGTATAGCGAGTAGCTAAGTGCCACAAAAAAATCTATGTTCTTATCCCTTCAAATGAAATAATGGGAGGTACAGAAAGAAATTTTATATATATATATATATAGTACAGTATTTTACATCTCTCTCGTTTATTTGCGCCTTCGCGACGGGAAACGAGGAAGTGGGCGAAGTGCGGAAACCGAAAAAGGGCGTATCCACCTTTTTTCCCGCGCATTTAAGCCGCATTGTTTTTTTTCCACCCCGTAACTTTCCGGGATCCGATCTATCCCGGCAACGTTTCGCGACGTCGTTTATTTCCCAGTTTTCGACGCGATCCACCGTAGAAAAATTCAGCGTGAATCGAGTTATACCGAGGGTGGTTCACCCTCACTCGTGCGACTCGTGGGCGAATCACGTCGCCTTGTCCCTTCTACACTCCGCCATCCTCTCGCCCTTCTGAAAAAGCCATCAGATGTCAATCATCGTGGGATTGATATTGCAACGGCGAGCGTGCGATCGCGGGGATACATTCTCGAGCAAATTTTCCCGTCGCGTCTGATGGATATCGCGAAATGCAAAGCGTACAATTCGCGGGCATACGCACGGAACGAGAGATACCGATGGTTTCTCGTTGGATTAACCCTTTGTATCGCGACATCGTTGTTTCCGCCTATTACGATCGCCTATATCGAACCGACGTTGCCATACATGCGTCGCAAGCTTCTCTCTTGGTGATCGGTCTTTTCCCCCTGGTTCAACAAGTAGCCGAGTGTAGACGAACTGAAAGAGTTAAAACGGCCGAAACATAACTTTTACGTATTTCTCTCTCTGATTATTCTAGCAAAAAAAAGAGAATTCATGGAAAAATCTGTGTATATATATATATATATCTTTCCATGAGTTTTTTTTTTGAATAACCAGAATATATGTTCTTCAGATTGAATTTTATTTCTGTCGAATAAAATTAATGTTGCAAATATCTGTTGCGAGCTTTTTAATACGCAAGATTAATGCGCTTGATGCATCACATGTATTCGAATGACGTTTCTTTTCATCAATTTTATGATGTTTTTTTTTTATCGGAAGAGTGAAAGAAGATTATTACTATAACGATGGCTTATCGTACAATGTCAGTTTTTAATATTGTGCATCTTCGTAAGACTTGAAATAGTATTTCATTAAGTCAACATTCATTTGAAACTAAAGAGTATAATTTTAACATCTATTTGCTCTCCTCGAGTTTAGTTTCTCTCGTTTCCATATTTAACGTATTTTAATCGTCTGATTACAAATATCTCTGGTATATCATACAGCCTTGGTTATAAATAAAACACTCTCACAAATTGACATAAACGTTCCTGCATTTAACGAAAAATAAATAACAATTTTATTAAGAAATAATATTTATTTTTATAATAGCTTTAATATTTCGTTTGATATTTTAACGATTTTTATATTTTAATATTTTACAATGGCAAAAGTACAGCTGCATCTAAAACTCTCGGAATTGTAGGTAACGTAATGATTATCAGTTTAATATTTTATTAATTCTTCTTTAGCTGTTATTACCACCTTTTCCAAGAAAATGCAATAAATTGAGAGTGCTTTATACTTACGGCCAAGGTTGTATTGTTAAGAAAAAAAAAATCGATCTAAAGTATTAAGCCTCTACGCAACGAAACGCTTTTTAGACATCGCTCTATTCGCTTATATCACATTATGAAAATATCTTTGACGCGATGGATTCGTCGTAACATTGAACTGCGCGTTTCGTTTCTTTGACGTTTACGTCAACGGTTTCCCAGGGAATGTTCACGCTGTCGCGCGTATGAAACGATGACAATGACGTGAGTTATTAAAGCGAATGTAAAAGAGAGGATCCGCGCTTGTTCGCCACTATCAATGTGCAAACGCGTGCTTAGATAAATTGATAATATACGACAGAGAGAGGGGCAGAATACACCTGGCATTGTGTTGTCTGAGTCATCAAATTACAGATACTGGGGCTGCGCCAATCGTCTAGTCGTTAATGTGATACGCAGTCATTCAAACGCGGACACAAAATGTCACGGAATATGATTATTCGGCTGCCTGTTTAAATCCCGTTCCCTTTCCCACTTTGTAAAACGCCAACGATGGAGAGACAGAAATTTGTCGAACGACGGTACGGGAACCAGTAGAGCCGGAGCGAGACGTTTAATTAATACACTAATTAATACCACCAGCCAGGTGAATACAGTCGTACTCAAGCCGTATTTTCTTAACCGTCTCGGTCCTACGAAAGAATTATTTCCAACATAAAATGCACCGTGTTATTCATTTATCGCAAATATTTCAATTAATTTAATATCACACCGCTCCATATATGCTCTCGAGTATAATAAAATCAATATATAGAAATTCTATTCTGTTGTTGACAATCGTGCGATACGTTTGTCCCTCTCTGCGGATACACCGCGCTTAATTAAAAGTGTTACAAGTAGACAAGTAGACATTCGTCAGAAGGAAACAGACCGCGTTGCAAGACCGCGTCACGTCTTAATAAGGACAACTCGAATGCGTATGTTGCATTCATAAGCGTGTACTCCCCTAATGCATTGTCGTGAGAGTACATGTGTATAGGGAGTTATAGTAGATACAACGACCGGGTAAAGCAAGCACGTATCGTCCATCTGGAAAAGAGTGCACGCATAACGCGTAAGACGTTCTCACAAGATAGACCTCTAGGAGGGATAGAAATGTGAGTTGTGTTGTTCGGTGTACACTATAATAACAATAATTGGTAATTGTATATCGGGCACTTCGTCATTTTTCCGCGCGCTTCCCTGTCGATTTTTTTCTTCCGCGACGGATACGTAATCTTTCTCTTTTGATGCGCTCGTCGATTCGACTGTTTATTATGTTTTAGAAACATAATCCTTCCAAATAGCTGATGCTCTTGATGTATTGTATTACATATTTATTTGAATGTTTTCCAGCGAGAGATACACATGACAGTGTAACATGAATCATTTAATCTTTGTTAATATTGACAAACAGCAAGAATATAATGATTTACTGTGTAATCTGCTTGGAGTTTTTTCATCTTCTACATTGAGAAAAAAATATCAATAAATTTTTATTTATTCCATAAATATTTATTTGGTGCAAAAAATTAATTTGATTTAATAATTATTTCTTTTTATTAAGTAAATATTTATTTATCGTAAGTAAATGTTTAGTTAGCAGTATTTAAATAAATATTTATTTAAATTTAAGCTATTTTTATTTAGTGTAGTTAATTTCTGGTTACACGGAAAGGACGATTTTGTTGAAATATTTAACAATTTAGCTACAGATCTAAAATAATTTTCTTAGACTATCAAAATAATTACGTAAAAATCTTAAGCATGATCAGCAATGCTGCAAAATTTTTTATATTCTAGCAATCAGTTTGAGTGTCTTACTTGATTATTTTGATGACTCGATGAAGTTATTTTCAGATATAGGTATATCTAATTAAATTTTTAGATACAATAAAGCCATCCTGTGTAGATTTAATGTAAAAATTGAATTTTTTTAGCTATGATTAATCACTGATGATTTTGCAGTGACTTTTAAAATTACCACTACAAAAACTATCAGTTTAGTGATTATTCCCCCCCCCCCCCTTCAAAAATAATTTTCATATTCGCTAAATCTTAGATAATATTCTTATATACGATCTTAAGAAGAATCCTTTGAAATTAAGCGGAAAATATTTTAAGCATAATATTCTCACAATTAAATTAAAGTAATTTCGCCTTAAATTTAAATAAAAATCCGATCGGTTTTCCCCAGTTATTATTAAAATCTGATTAGAATATCTCGTTACAATTCGATTGAGAAACGTCTCACTTTTAAAAAGGATACCGGTTAGGAAAATTTGTAGGAATTTAATCGGATTTACTAGCCAGATTCCTACGGAAAGAATGATTTTGCAGAAATAAATAAAAATATATTATTCATTTTGTTGACAAACAATTTGTGACTAACACAAATAATTTTGTTTTTGTTTTTATTACTTTTTATTTTACCAGTTCAATTTATATTTATCTGTTCGCATACCTATATCTTCTGTTTTATTAACTACAATTAATTATTGAAAACGCATCACATCGCCGGTAAGATTTGAACTTACGATTCCTAGAATGGTAGTCTAATACACTTACAACTAATTGCATGCTTGTGATCGAATCATTGCCAACGTTATACCTCCTCCTACTACTAACCATTTTTAATTTCATGCTTCTGTTTACAATTTAATATTATTAATGAGGAGATTTTATAGAAATGAAATAATACGCTGATATTTATTAATTTAGTTAAGAAAATGATAATAACAAAGCAATTGTCCTCAGTCTCGAGAGATCGTTCGGTCGTGGCGGACGTGTTTCGTCTCGCTGCGATCTGCATGTTTTATTTTTGAGTGTAAGTGTGGTCGGCTTTGACTGTGCTGTTTGTGTTTGTGTCTAGTGTTTTCTTTCCCCTCTATCCCATCCTTGTTGCCGTTCTTCCTGTCGAGAAGCAATTGTCCTCGGTAGCAGCACGATACTGGTCAGCACCAAGCTGTAACAGATTTTTTAACCTGAATAGTCGTAGGTTTAATATCTCAAATTCGGGGTAGAGTGACGTTTTTTTCTGTTTTTTTCTATAGATTCCTTCGTTTTATGAAAAAACACGTCGAGAAGCCTAATTTTATTGATTTTTCGCGTAAAAATAAGGGTTTAACAAGAAAAAAAGATAATTATAATTCAATTTAGCCCCTGTCATTTCAACAATCAATAAAATTATATTTATTTGATGTGATTTGATTTTGCATAAAACGAAGGAATCTGGCAAAAGAAAGCGTCATTCTGCGAGCCTGAAATATTAATCATTAAAGTTTACGATCATTTATGGGTTGTATCTGTAGTCAACAAATCTTGCTGTTTCTAATATAAATTTACTTGTAAGAGGGCACTTTGCTTTAAATAAATATATTCCTCTTAATACAAGAGGAAAATTGTTAGAATAATATCCAATACATTTTTAATGAATAGTCTACTGTATTAAAAGAGGAATACTTTTTACTGTAAAAGTTTTCGCTTAAAATATGAGATTACCGGAAATTTTACTTTATAATTAGATTTTTTTGGGGGTGTTATAGATAAAAAAACACAATTATCAAGTTAAATGAGATTAAGTCTAAATCTCAAATTAACCAAAATATGAAAATCCAGGTCATATTGTGTCACAAAACATTGGGTCGAATCTGACTCTATCTTTCTGAATGCGTTCTAAAAATTACAGTATGATTAAAGGGTTAATTATAGGTATCTAATTTATACCTTTCTGGTACTTTGAGACTCGTTTCTATGTAGATTAATTTTAATTTCATTCAATGTGCTCTTCAACTTACTCTTCATCTCTTGAATTCTTAGAACTATAAAGAGATGAAGAGTTAATTGAATCAAGATTAAAATTAAACTACATTGGTAGAAATGGGCATAAATCTTCTAGAATTTCAATTAACGCTACAAGACTTTTTAGGATAATATTTGTTAACGACCGTTTCATATTTTTAGAGTGATCACAGTAATATTTCGCGTCGTGTTTTTTCGCTGACGAGATTGGTTTGCGCGACTTTAAATGAGGAAAAAAATCACAGGCCGCAAAATCTAAAACGCTCAATAATCGCGGCAGCAAGAAGAGTCCCCAAAGCAGTGACCTTGAAGCATCCTATTGACCTGCTGGGGATCTCGCTTTGAAACCGTCTAACTTTACTAAGCTTGTGATTTAATACATCTGGGTTGCAGAACCGGTCCGTCCCGAACTTCGGAAACTTCTCCCGTGTCTTGTGTGAGCTCTTTATCTCGCGTCCGCGCGCACGCCCAATTGTAATGTTTTGTAGTATCGGGATGTGCGTGGAAACTACCTCCTCGCTCTCTTGCAAAATGCTAATTGAACAAACACACGTGACGCGAACGACATGGCCGATCTTATTCTTTCTTTAACGACGTCGGTGCTGTTTGAGACTTCACCGAGGACCTCACAGTAAAAAACATTTTGTATTTGTGTTGGAAACAGTCCACTCAAGTTCTTATTAAAATTTTGTGTTAAATTTTTAACATCGAATGTTGATTTAATATAATGTGATTATGTTATTTAAATAGTTTACGTTAAATTGATACTCAACATTTTTTATAATTAAACAAATAATTCAAATAAACGTGAGAACTAGTCAACAGTTGACCATTTAACTCTTTTATACTCTTGTCTATTGTTATTGTGATATTCGCGAAGATGTTTATGATTATTAATCTATGTGAATATTAAGTTTATTTATTTATGTATTTATTTATACTGAAGAGGATCTAAATTATCGAAACGTATTTATAATAAAATATGTATAATATAATTACACACTTACAACCTATGTTAGTTTTTTTCTTTAACGTTTTGTCTTACAATTAACATAATTTATGAATAACTAAACAAATAAAAATAATGTGTTTAAAAACGTAAATTCTAATTAGATGAATAAATAAGATATGTGTTATTTTTTCACTTATCATAAATGTTAATTTTACTGAAAAAATGCTTCCACGATTTGTTTACTGTGTTAGTATTACCTTTCTTGTGTTTATTTTTTTAAATAATATTTACGTTACTTTCTAACGTATTCATCTTAAATTGACACGTAAATTTAAGTGAACGTTTGGAATACGTGAAATGTGTTAAATTTAACATAAATTTTCCAACGATGCTCCGAAAACGTATAAAAATAGAAGAGAATCTTTCGCACAACATTTAATAGTGTATTTTCGTCCGTAAAAAGAGATCGTTCGATTACATCGTTACAACGAGGCGAGGTCAACCGGTCACGCCAAATATATCCCGCAACATAGTTTGTCACAATTGGGAGGTTGAGAGATATTTGACACAGATTCGCTCGCGACTCATCCATTGTTTCCAGAAATTTATTGCGTCCGCGATGTCGTGGGGATTAGACGAATTTCAGACATTCACGTTATCGAGCGCGTGTTCTCGCACGCGAAAAAGATCTCTCCAAAATGCGATAAGTAATTAATTCCTCTAACGTCATTATGTTCTTTTTACGCATTTTACTCTTAACTTCATCAGCTGTGCAAACAGTTTGCTTCGAGTGCCTCCTTTAACTGAGTCCTCCCTTTCGCGTTTGACGTCAACTCTTATCAAGGTTGAAATTACGTAAAATAAAAAGATATGCAGTTTCTATCCGTTCCTTTGTAAGAGAAAGAAAAAAAATATAAATAATTATGAAAAGATATGAATAATTATGATTATTTCATAATATATTTCAATTAATACGTAACAGTGAGCAGCTTATAAATACTATCAAGTGACAGCTCGAGTTGTTTAATTGACTAATTAATTAATTTCATGAAGGTTAATTTAATTTCATGTAGATGCGATTTTTTTACGCCAAAGAATTGCTCACACTGAAAAAAATTATCTTGCAGTTATAGCCAAAAATTATATATAAGATACAAGACAATTAAAGCTAAAATAGATAAATGTCTACACTGTTAAATCTATAATATCAAATTTAATCTAATCTAAGTTGCCACTGTTCCTACTCAATATGTCGTTATTTTATAATGAACAGTAGTTAAATTTAAAATTATATAGTGTCAATTTGACATGATAGCGTTAAATTGATATTGTATATTATCAGATTTAACCATTGGTTTAGTATAAAATAACGATACATTGAGTAGAAGTAGTGGGGACTTAAATCAGGTTAAATTTGACACTATAAGTTTAACAGAATATCGATAGTCGTTTATTCATTTTAGCTAATTTTTATCGTTTGTATTTAATCAATATAAATGAGACAGAATTTATATCTGAATCATATTATCAAATTTTTCAAGAAAGTCTTTCTGTATCGTTCAATCAAATGATTGAAATGTGACTGTGATTCATATTTGATTATGAGATCTAAATTTTCATATATTATTAGAATATTGCTATAAATTCTACACATATGATAGAAATTTTCTAAAAAAATAGCGATATTTCTAGCTGGAGCTACAAAATGTTTTTTTTTTTTTTTTTTTCATGTAAATAGATGACGTTCTGTCCATTTTGGACTTGTCACAGAAAAATGCTACTACCGTGCATAAAACAGATAATTATTTAAATTATTACGCAAGTAATAATTATCTGTTTCAAGTATTTTAAATGTTCATATATCCGCAAATCTACTATAAGTTTATTAAAAATATCAAATTTATTAAAAATATATTCTCAATATCTCAGAGAGTAAGCTTAATATACTTCAACTAAGATTGTTAAATTAAAACAAATTCGATTTGCCTATTATATAAAAAAAGTCGTTTTTATGATATTCTTCGAAAGAAAATAAATTCTTGTTTCAAGTATTATAATAATGAGTTTTTGAAAAATTCGTAATAAATATATTTTAAGATTATTATCAAGAAAATTTTTTTTGTTGAAGATAATATCGTTACTTAAAAGGAAAAAAGTAAACTGCGTAATCACTTTTCTTAGCAGTAGAATGATATTTTTCCGTGTGCACGAGAAAACTGCATGCTCTTTAAAGATTAAACGCCTCTTCGGCGGTTTTTTATATTTGACGTGTGATCATGCTAACGGTCATACGTTTCCTCATCTGCGGCAAAAAATTGACTTGGTCACGGCTCGGAAAAACGTAATACACGGTCGAAAAGAGATTTATGCTTCCAAGAAGCGGCAAACATTTTGTTCTAACGCTCTTGTGTCCTCTCTTACATCTGGCATGAACATGTTAAAGCGATGCTCTCGACATCTAAAACCCTCTCGAGCCTTACTAAACGGTAGCAAGCTTTTTTTCTTACATATCTACTCTCGTGATATTTCCTGAAGACAGTCGTACATTTTCCCGAAAGGAACATCTTCCTTCCCTAGCGACAAATTATGAACTTTCTAAATACTTAATTTCTTAAGCTTTTCATTTCTTTAATTATTTTATTATTATTCCAATTAAACTGTTTTAACAACGTTCAGTCCATGATTATTTGATCCTTCTGTCAATGCATGCACCCATATCGAGTTGTTTAAACAATATGAATTTACAATAAAGAGTATTTTTCAGACTTTATCTTTTTTAGACTTTATCTTATTTTTATCTTTACCTTTTTGACGGAAAATGATGATGAAAAGATGAAAAATTTTGCATCAACAGAAAGGACACTTTGAGGATATTTAATATTATATATAATCATATGATTGTATCTCTGAAGTCACGACTCTTCGTTGCGATGTCCTTCAATGCTGATTCTACGAGAGTAGCTCTACTTTTCTTTTTGTCTTCATTGAGCAACATTTAAGCATCGATTGACACTTGATTACCTTTATCGGATGTGGGCAAGGCTGTCATGGTGGTTTCAAAGTTCGATTTCGAGTTTCCAACGGAACGTTTAGCGACGTCTCTTGCGGGAATCGACTAATTGGCGTCGATTAGCATCGATGATTGCAAAACTACTAATCATTAATGCAATGCGTATGCGTAGGAAAACTATAGAAAGAGAATGTGATGTTTTTGTTGTCATCGCCTGGTGAGAGAATCGCGTGTTTCTCCATCTGTTTTCTCTCTTTCGCTTCTCCGATGCGACGACGAAAATAGTTTATTTCCCTGTGGACCACTGCAAGGAGGACTTTGGACTTTTAATCCCACTTCACTGCCGCACGCGACAAAGTATTGCACTCTACTTGTCTGAAATCTCCTATTTACAGAATATGTAAAGCTTTAAATGCAACATTTATTGCTTGTCGTTTCTCCTTTGAGATCTTTTAATCTTAATTAACAAAAACTTTTTCACGCTCCACAATAATCACGTCGTAATCTCGCTCCTTATCGATTCTATGAAATTTGTATGCATCCATAGACATCTAAAAAATTAATTTGTTATGAAAAAGAGTTAATTCTACTCAGTTCTGTTAAATTTAATTTAGTTCCAGACTTCCCGATAAAATAACCAAAGAATCTTTAGAGACCAAAGAAGCATTAATCATTTAACGATAACGAATAAAATTATCGTAATTATTCGTATAATTATATAGAAATCGTAATTCTCCGGTTTTTTAAGAAAACTAGTTGATCGTAAGTCAACTAAGCTAGTTCTACGAATATGGTCAGACGGAAAGAAATCGATTGAACGAGAAATCGGCAATTCTCAACGAGCATTAGTACGGTAGGCGTGGTATAAATCGCATTACCAGATAAACAGGTTCAGCATTTCGGCCAAGGCTGTTGTTTCGTATTGACGGAGCGTCACTGCCATTACTGTCACTACCGCATCCTCACGTCGTGTGCGTGCAAAACGATGCATGATGCGCATCACGCGCTATGTGTGTGTACGTGAAATCGTCGCCTTGAAGTTGTCCAGTGGCGCTCATAACAAGTTAACAACCCGCCTAACAAGAATCATACGAGTTAAACGTGCCGCATGAACGAATCGGAAAGTTCAAGGGAAGCTCGTTCTCGTTTTGCAAAAGTTTTTCCGTATTCGGTATTGCTATTTATACCTGAGGAATAGGATCGAATGTCCTCCAAAAGATCAGAGCTCCGCGAGCTCTCTCTTTTTCTCTTTATGGACTCCATAAATGATCTCCACTTATACGCGCTTCTATAGTTAGCCGGTATAGACCACACGGAATGGAGTCTAAATCTAAAGCTTCCCTGTGACTACTTTTAAACTCTCCTAGGGCCCTTTGTAGTCGCGAGGAGCAAGCTTATGGCTCTTCAGCCAGTCGTAGACACGCGCCCACATCCCAGACAGATAAAACGTGCGCGTGCCGATCGAAACTCGTGTCGGGGTATCTCTCTGAATGGCCGATAAACGGAAGCGGACTGCGCGAATCGATGCATGAAGGACTAAAAATGCGAATTGTGCGCGAGACGCGGAACCAACCATGTTAGGGATTCCGACACGTAGGGAATTTTCACGTCACTGTCCGCGTTCTCTGCGTAATCTGTGCGTGGCGTAGCGTAGCGTAGCGCAATATAGTTATCGTCATGCAATATTGCTGCGAGAGGAATGGGAAAACAGCGACTGACAATCGGAATGGACCGTTTTATATGATTTCTCGGCTACCACGATGTAACTATACGATGTTACGACGCGTCTTGTCGAGTGTCTGAGATGGACGGTGATTTAAATATGGAAATGGAGCACGATTCGTTGCTTTTCGGTCCCCCTTTCTGACTAAATTTCACACGCACGTCTTCACACAATACTAGACTTTATAATAACAGATCCCGATACGGTCTTCCTTGCGGGAAGATGGGTATTACATATTACATTTATACGTGGAAAGAACACGGTTTTATTGAAGTCATTAAAAAATTTAATGAATCACAAAATTTAACTAAATACAGATCTGAAAATAATTTATTGAATCATAAAAATAATTATGTAGGATGCTTAAATTAATTGCTATTAGCATGTTAAAACTTTTTACAGCATTATCATAAATCTTCTTCAAGCATTTCTACATAATTATGTTGATGATCCAACACAATTATTTTCAAATGTGTATGATAAATTTTTAGATACTTCAGCAAAATCGTTCTTTCCATGTATTGTTGCATTAGAGACTTTCTAATCAGTCAAGACATAAAACAGTTATTTTTGATTAACCAATTTTATTTTAACAACTCCTAAGAGAGAGAGAGAGAGAGAAAGAGATAAGAAAAAAATATACAGGACAGAAAGAAAAAGAAATAGTAAATATATGTCCTCTCTCGCGGGTGGTTTTTGATAAAACTAGAGATCTTGCATACAAAACGCAACTCGTATTCAAGTCCTAATTAGAGGATCTCTATATATTATACAGAACATTGCCATGGCTGTTGTATTTATGCGGCTCTTGAATTTAAATTGATATGAAAGAGCATCAACTACATATTCTTCATAAATAAATGGCCTCCTTATTTTCTGTCTAACCACTCCTTTTCCACGTTTATATAGCTATCGGTGGTGCGGGCTTGAAAAATGTGCACTACGAGTCTGGCTGCGGCGAGTCTTGGGTATTGTCACGAGACGGTCGCTCGACATTAATTAAATTTTTCCTCGTGCAGAGAATCACGGTCAAGCACAGTGAGCTTAACCGCGTTACTCTTATTTCGTAGCACATAGTGGGTATATCCACTGGGTGGGTTCTCTTGTACTACATAGAGACTCGGTTACATGGGGCGGTTAACAGCCCTGGTGTATCATAGATACGCGCGCGCGCACGGGCGTGGACTAAATGGATCGCAGTATCAAAGCGTTTGCTGCTTGGCCGAAATATTGCATCGGGGCTGCCGCTATCGATTACTGATTGAAAGTATTTTGGCTCGGTTGAGTATAGCGACAGGATTGATGATGCGCGAATCTGGGACATTCTAACCGAGTTCGGTAGCGAGCACTTCAAGACGACTGGTTGATAAGCACTTATAAGGACACGAAGTGTCTCGTAATGCAATCAATCGAACGCACGAAATGTGCGATAAGTGTATCAATTCTAAGAGGTGTTTGAGAGATAACATTCTCCGTGGAAAATTTATATGTGCATTTCTCTTCATGTGTGTGTGAAAATCTTAATCAAGCAATAAGTTTTATCATTTTTTGATTAATTTGTGGTCTAGACTTAACTTCACTTAGATTCGTTTTTATAATACATGGTTACCTAAAGGTCATCAAGAAATTCATAATGAAATTCAGTCATGAACTTCTTGGTAATCTTTAATCTAACTTATTAAAACCACTTATTAAAATGAGCCTAATAATATGTAAAAATTGTGTTTTTGTTTTTAATTATTAATCACTGATGGTTTTATAGTAACTTTGAAAATTATTCTATTACGAAACCATTAGTTTTTTTTTATTAACCTAAGCTAGAGTAACTAGCTAGTAGTAGCTAGAAAAACACAACTTTTACGTTGTTATCAGGTCTAATCATAAGTTAACCAGGAAATGAAAAATCGAGCCTCAGTGTCTTATCATTGTAGATATCTTGTTAACTACTTCTTCTTTATCTCTATTAAAGTTTATTAAGTTTATCCAAATAATTAACTAAGAAATAATACTGTGTTACTTATCTATATTCCTGAAGGGCGATTCGCTCGTTTCTTTTATCACTTTGAAAAAGTGTTCGTGGCACAATAAAGTACCTTTATAAAGAAGGATTGTTATGATTTGTGACAAGAAGTATCGTCACGTACACAAACCACACCTATCGTCGGCAAACACCCTGTAATTTATGATGCGTCAAACTCGAGGACTATTGACACGAAATAGTAGCGCGATACATGAAACTAAGAGACAAGTGTGATAAATCACCAGATTCTCTGCCGGCTATTGCCGTCGTATTACGCGTCGGCGTCTGGTTTATTGTTATAACACGCCAGTGTTATTCTGCAGCAAAGAGAGAAACTCACACGAGCGTATCATTTATACAATACGCACAGAACTAAGGCGTTGAAAGATTTCTATCTGCAAGTTGAGCAAAGTTGTTGAATGGAACGCGTAGAACAATTCTTGCAGTTTCATTAACATACTACAAAATCGATATTTTCCTGTGATCTGCTTCGTTTCGTTAACAACATTGTAAGAAGTTTGTTAATATCGAACATTCAACGTCCATAATTTTTATTACATAAAAATATTGTATAAATGTTATTATATTCATGAAGTAGGTCAACAAAAATTTTGTATAATTTAATATTTGTTTGACTAATAAGATTTAATTTATATATAAAAAGTTTATTTACATATAAAGAAGGCCATATCCCTTTTATATAATAAAAATTTTATAAGGTTCTAAAGACGCTCATTAACATCAATAATGTTAAATTGCTTGTCAATTTAACTTGTGATATGTACTCTCATCTTCCATTTAGAATTGCATTTCAAGATCGACAAATAATCGACAAATAATCCAGTTTGTTTGAATTGGAAATTGTAAAATTTATACAAAAATAGGCAGCAAGATCAGATATGGATTTCTTCACTTATTTGTGTTGAATATTTTATGGTCGATTTTAATTTAATGTTATTTACTTAATCATTCATTTTTCGTTTATGTTGAATACTTGAAAATTAATATTTTTTTTTTGTTTAAACCAACTTCAGTACAATCAAATATATTCTTTGAGCTTTTGATATTTTAATACTTCGTGTTATCTCTATTTTCTGTTTACGTCAGCTTGGCGTTTCTCAGTGCCGCATTTATCTCTAGCAACTAACAATTCATTTGCCTTTATTCAACATGAACAGAAATTACTGTAGTTGCACCAGAAATGACGCGGTTGCTTTTGAATTTGAGAATTGTACAGGGTTGAAACGGACGAGGGAGAAAAAGGTCGTGAGAAGGGTAGAGTGTCCTCTCCATAGCGACGTTGTAATTACGCGAGTACTTTAATGTCCTTGGTCACGCAAATGTCGAGGATTGTCGATCTCTTTCTTTTTTCTTTTTTTTTTTTTCATGGAAATGTAGCGAACAAAATTCTCAAATTCGCGTCGCTCTGCAAAGAATACGCGAATTATGCAAAATTTTTATACGCGTGATGTACGGTTTACATTTTTATCTCTACCATGCGATCTGCGTTTTCTCATGCCTCTGTCGCTTTTCGATTCTTTGTCGTAGCTTTTCGCAATGTAGTATTGAAGGTAAAGGATTCATCGAATCTATGTGCTTTTCCGATTCTCGCTTTTGTGCTCGATGAACACCGTGATTGGTCTTACAATTCACCCCGATAGGATCGTCTAGCTAGCAATTAATGCGCCCGGGAGCCTTTCAGGGGTGACAACGTGCCTCGTGAGGGATGCGGCGGGGAGGGGGGGGAGAAGGTCTACCGTTTTCATCTCGTGCAGGAGGCGTAGCTCTCTCGTACGGAAAGAGAGCAATAGATCGACGCGGACGTCGGCGTCGCGATGCGAGAAAGACCGCGAACGTACAAGGAAGAGGAGGGAGAAAGGCAGAAAGGGCTGAGGAAAGAGAAAGAAGGAAAGAGAAGAAGCTAGATGAGAGGATTCGTGGGGACAAAGGGACGTCGTCGTGACGGCGCAGACTCGGCGAACGCCGGGCGTCCCGACGCCTTCTCGCGTCCCTTTTATATCTCGTCTCCGCCAGTACATCTCTAACGATTCACGTCGCACTTTCCCCATTCACGCGCACCGCGAAAAAACGACGCCGACGACGCGGCGTCTTCACCCCCTTTGCCCTTCATCCCCTCCTCTCCCTCCCCCTCGCCTCTAATTTTTTCTTCCATTTCTCCGAAGGCGAAATTTGTACTTTGACTCTGGTCGTCCGATTGTCTCGTGAGCGCGCGAATGTTCATACGCGTCTATATATACGGTTGCACACGCGACACGCGCGTGCCCACCATCATACCCCCCCGTATACGTGTGTGACATAACGAGTGCAACGACTGTGCGTCATAGTCCCTTCCACAGCACGATAGACTTCGATCTCGCGATCGAAAGTTGCCCCGACGCTTCCGAGCGATAGTGCCTCTCGTCACAGGTAGATATATTCACGAGAGTTTATAATGTAATATTAATAATCTTCCGTTCTCTCACGATTATTTACGAGCCTCCCTTAATCTCTGATATTTTCGCCATTCATTATTGTCCCTCATCGAGCGATTTATTTACGCTTGATTTTCCGCGAGCTGCATGCTGATGTTAATCGCGCGTTAGCGATACGCATATCTGGGAAAATAAATAGCCATTCAGGCTGTGAGCGCACCCTCGTCGCCCACGCAACGCACGCAATGCACGCAACGCACGCATGCACGCACCACGGGAGTGCGCCGTGCGGCTAGAGAGCCTAGAGATGCAGATGCGGATTTGCACGGTAACGTTCCAGAGCGGTTTGTGAATGGTGGTGCGACCTTGCGGTTGGAATGTAAAGTACTAAACCGACGGAGGCTCGTGCAACTACGGATAAAATCGACGTATACGCGAACCGACTCCGCCACGTGCACTGTGTTGCAATTATGCGGCGTGCATGTAACACGGTGACCTTATTTCGCAAATGACAATCTTGCACATTTTTCACGTTATATCGCCTTTCCCGTAGAGATTGTTGGCGACGAACGAAGGTTTATTCGCGTCATTTCCCTTCGTGGCTCCGAGATATGCCAGCTTGTTAAAGTAAACATCCCAGCGTTCCCAGCAATCTCGGAAAGCGATCGGACATGTACCTATGTCCGGATGTTTTATATAAAACTTTATTTGCTTAACAATATGATACAAGTTTGGACCGATAAGAATAAATATTATATAATTAAAGTATTTGGTCAAAACGAAGTTTTTACTACTTAAGAATTCATTCTACTTTGTGACTTGAAAAAAGGCGATTTTTGGAAATTTTTTTTGAGAAAAGTAATGGAGATATATATATATATACTTCATTGTTTTTTCACATGTTATTTGTTATATTTTTCTCTTTAATTTTAAATTTATGAAGAATGTGTTAAGAGCTTCACACATGAAATGCATAACAGAGTATAATATAAGACCGCTAAATCAATGAGCATCTTATGTAAATCAATATGGCGACATTATGCTAGATGCTCATTGATCCAGCAGTCTTGTGTTTATGCTTTAGTCTATATGAAGTTTTGGAAAAGAAGCTTCTCCGACTTGAACATGGCGCCAGAACGGAAGTACTGTATCAGTCATCTGAAAGAATTCAAAAAACGATTTAGAAAGAATGTCTCTGGATAGACTATGATAATTGACTTTAGATAAAAATTAACAAAATGGCGGTTATTTGAAAAAAAGTTTGATTTTTTTACCTTAAATTGTGCTATTATTTTTGCGATAAAAAAAGTATCATTGATATTGATATAATTGTTAGTTTATCTAATAGAAAAAATATATTCTACAGTCGTGGAAAATTTTAAAGCGATATGTTTAATAGTTTTTGCTCTATTCCTTAGATCGAAAAATGTAGTTTCGAGAAAAACGCGTTTAAAGTTTCAAGTTTACTTATTTTTATTATTTACTCCTATATTTGCAACGTTAAGGTTTCAATATATATACACACAATATATACACACTTGGAGCTATCAAATTATACAAAAAAAATTTTGTTCGATTTTTTGACCCCAGCAAGATAAAATAATCCTTAAATATTTCTATGTGAAGTTTATATACATATCTGATTCTGTAAATTGCGCGTCGAAATCTTTGTTGATTTTGAAACGTAATCATGAGAAGAACCAGAGTATAGTAATGTCACTTTTATCAAATTGACAAGCAATTTAATAACTGATACTAATAAGCATCTCTATAAGAATATATTAATAATCAGATATTAATAAGAATTATATCAAATCTACAAGTAATTTTATTTATTGTGAAAGATATTTATCCATTTAAATTATTATTAATCTTAAATATGATATAAATTTTGTGTAAGTGTCCGGATATGTAGATACATGGGACATTTACTTTATCGTATGTTCGCTTCGTCTGCTCTGATATTCCGATGTTTCCAATCGCTCGATATTTGCAACATTCGAGATAGAATTAATCTTGATTGCTTTTTTTCCATCTCGTAAAAAGCCATCTGCGGAAGAGCACATGATTTATTACACGCGCACACGTTGCCAAGTGCGTTTCGCACAGAGGCTTTATCATGGATTATGACGAACGCGTTAAAATCACTGTCGATACACCACGGAATTTTACATGAGATTCTCGTTCTGCTCAAGTGGGCGGCGTTCTGTGAAGAGATAGAACGCGTACTTTCTACGCGTTTCCATGAGAAATCGTATATTTCATTTGATGGCTCATTAAAATTATATACTTTTTTCTCTCGAGTTCGCTTATTACGCGCGCGTATCTTAAGGTGGATTACATTATAGTTTAACGACATTATTTACTCCTACGTGTTTTACGGGCACGTGGGTAAGATCAGCACCCAGGGAACGGCCGATCAAGGCGAGTCTCTACGTGGGTCGAGCGTGAACCACAAATGGTCACGCGACCATTTGCCGTCGCCATATTGCCAAATTGTCTGTGCATCCGCCGGTGTTTCTGCTACTTGACTCATTTATCACGTATTAATATACATGAACTTTCCAAGACGATCAACATCGCACGTTGCCGATGTATTCGTTTCGTTCTTCGGCTTAAAATAAATATTGAAAAAAAAAATTGATTTAAATATAGAATGAACGACGAGATTCTTTCGCTGCCGGAAGAAAAATCTCGAGCGTGAGGAAATAAAATCAACCATAATTCTATAACTTTCCAAGACAATCAACATCGCACGTTGCCGATGTATTCGTTTCGTTCTTCGGCTTAAAATAAATATTGAAAAAAAAAATGGGTTTAAATATAGAATGAACGACGAGATTCTTTCGCTGCCGGAAGAAAAATCTCGAGCGTGAGGAAATAAAATCAACCATAATTCAATCGAGCTGCTGCTCGTTTTAACGAAATCTAAGTGACAAATCTTTTGTAAGTGCCTCTCTACGGAACTGCTCGCCGAGTGAAACTTGAGTCCGTGCCAGTTCTCCGGTGCCCCGAAGTTCCAGCACGATTGGATAAAATAATTGGATTGTCGTGAAAAAGGGCCAATGTCAATATAAGTACCTTCGGATTTTCCGGAATATGGCGTGCATGTCTGTGCATTTCGTTACTCGCGATAGAAACGGCTCTTTGATAATCCGACGATTCGCTCTTGAATTAAACTTTAAAATATCTCCGAGAAGAAGCTACAAGATTGATGAAGCGCAATGAATCCGAATTTTTCTCTCCTGTTGGAAATAATACAAGTATGAATCGGACCTTAGTCTTCATTTTCTGCATTGCGATTAGATTTAACTTGATGATGATATAAAAATTGTATTTGTCTAGCTACGGTTAATTATTAAACTAATAAATTTTTTTGTAGCGAGTAACTTTTAAAGTACAAAACTTCAATTTAGTGATTAATCATAGTTAAGAGAACGTAATTTTTACATTATCATCAAGTTAAATGTAGTCCAGTTTTATCTGATTAATTTAACTTATAGTTTAGACTTAATCTCACTTAACTTGACAATAATGTAAAAATTGTGATTTTCTAGCTATGATTATATAATCACAAAACTATAATGATTTTGTAGTGATGACTTTAAAAGTTGTTTACTACAAAAGCATCAGTTTAATAATTAACTACAGATAGGAAAATGTTTACGTTTTCATCAGATTAAGCCTAACCATAACTTAATTAGTAAATAAAAAAGATCTAAATCTAAATCACAAGTTAATCAGAAAATAAAAAACTGAGTCTGAAGATAATAGAAGGACGACGGTCTCGGCAACCGGCGTTGTTTCGGTTACTGTGCTATTGATTTTTGCTGTTTGTTTCGTCGACCCCTACGCACCCTACGATTCCACCCTTCTGAATCATTCACCATTACCTCCGATTGGTGGTGGTGGCTGGCAGCAACCCTCTTTAATAACGACCCGGCGCGGCGGTCTTACGTGCCCTTATTCCGTCACGTTTTGCTAATTTCGATCGAAATGACTCATCTAATTAACGACAGCCGTGGACATTTGCTATTTATTCACAGCTGAAATTTCTCGATTTGACAAGATTTGACGGGTATCTCGCGTTAATACACGATCACGACCAATCACCCCGAATTCTGAATTTCTAGAATGGCAGAAATTCGCGGGAATAAATCAGACTGATGGGTGGTTACCCATGACTGACCACAACGCACGTAGAATATTTAACGATAACGTGAAATTTTCGCTTCAGCGTGCGAAATAGAACGAGCGCACGTTGAGAGGCCAGAAAATTTATTGTCGCCGATACTCGCATTGCGTTTGTTCTCTTCTTTCTTCTTCTTTTTTTTTTGACGTTTTTCTTTTGTATCGCTTACGTTCGCGCGCAAGTTAAGACACCGGATATGCGAGGCGCTTTATGGGTGTGGAGCTTTCGGAACATATCGATCGGTTTGGACTTTATGGCTTCGACGAGGAGGATATACATCCCCATGTGGTCGCCATATACGTCACGCACATCGTCACGGTATACGCACGCATGATATGGTGTTCGTTACATGATCTATCGTTGATTGCTCGCTTCGTTGCCATCGTAGAGTGGCCGATAACGGTTCGGTGACAGAGAGATAAAAATAAATGTAGTCGTGCTTTGGGGAAAGTATTGTTCCGGAATCTTCGTTCGCGCGATAACAACTCGGATTGCACCGAACAGTGGGAGGAAACCTGTGGGCGTAATCGGCTGAAAACGTTGGGCTTATCGTTATCAACCGTGCTGTAGTATACCGTAATCTAAGTTTCCATTTTCTGAGAATTTTAAAAATATATGTAGCTACAAAAGGAATGTTCACTCATAAACAGCGTTGATATCAATCTCTTTTCCGTCTGTTTGACATAAAAGACTCTGCATTAACCATAAGAGAAAGTGATTTCAGTCAAATCGTTTGAAATTGTGATTGTTTTGTAGCTTATGAGATGCTGGTCAAAAATCTTCATAGACACAACCGATAAAAAATGAACAGACATTTTTAAAGCACAATTAACAAAGTACAATTTTATAAAATTCAAATTGTGCTGTAGCATCATTTGAAAGTTACTATTTTGGATCTAATCAGAAAAGGATCTAATCTTTGCAGTGGACAATTCTTTTGACTGTATAAGCATTTTTTTGTATATAATTAAACACATATAATCATATATCTATGCATGATTCAAAATAACAACTTTTAATGTTTCAAAAATGTCTGTTCATTTTTTATGGTTGTGCCTATGGAGATTTTGGATTAGCATCTTATAAAACAAAACTACAAAATATCAATTTGAATCAAAACGTCAATTTGACTGAAACCATTTTTCCTTATGATTAGTGCGATGCTTTATATGAAGGACAAATAAAATCACGTGACGTTATTGATAATTAGAGCATTCTCTTTCTGTGTTACTATCAATCGCGCTGTAGTATGTCATAATTTTCTGAGAATATTAAAAGTACCTCTATCAACAAATGTTCATCTATAAATAGCATTTATATATCAATCATATTTCTTTTCAACATAAATTTATATAAAGGAAGATTAAGATTGTTGATGTTATTGACAATAATTAAATGTCATTAGTTCTATAAATAGATATATTATTTTCATTTCATTCTACAGATTGATTGAGTTTGTATAAATGATTGGCCGAAAAATCCATTCGGTCGCCACGTCTCTTTCATGTATGCGATTGTATCGTAACCATACAAGAGATAAGATAATGATATGCAACTTCGTTTCGCGAAGTATCTATTGTTCACGAGTTTCACGACCATTGCCGTACGATACGCGATACGTTTGGCATTTTTCGGTCGTATGCTTAGCGTTTGGTGTAATCGATGTGTTTTCTAAAAATTGTGTGTTTAAGGAGGGCTCGCCGTTACAGGTACAGACTTTTACATATTTAGCATTTCGAGTACGTTTAGATACGCGCGAGTGAGTGTGAAATGTGAAGTGAAAGCAAAATTGGCAGCCATATTGAAATTTTAATTTTTAGTAAATATATCCATATAATATACTGGAATATGTATTATTGCAAGATTGCTATTCAATTCTGTTTGTAAAGATCGATATAATTATATATAAATGCTTCGTTAATATCACATTGATAATTATGCATAATAAAACGTCACGGATCGAGATATTGAAATTTTCATGTCAAGTTCGCGCAAATTTAGTTGCGATAGAAAGTTTCAGTTCACGTGATTAGCTTCATAATTAGAAGTTATCACAACGCGCGTGTGTTGGCGTTAGCTTCCTACGAAATTATCTATTTGCCATTCTAATTACTAAGAATTAGCATCAATGCGCGTAATTACTCGAAAGTTATAAGTCAACGTTTAAATTTCGTCGAATTCAAGTTGGTCAAGAAATCCGTTGTTAAAAAAAAAAACCGCAAAGAATAGGTCCTCGACGCAACACTGTTAACGGATGTTGCGTATCTTGTGATGTTATCGATGTGCAACAATTCCGGGGCGGAGATCCTCGCGGCGGCGATCGGCGTAAGCGCGCCTTAAGGTACAACTATAAGTGACTACATCGGTGAATGGTACGCTCAGACTAGGTCAGCCCATAACTATCACACTATTATAGACAAGGTCGTTCCTCCTTCCCTTCCATGTGTCCGTTTGTCGAATGCAGTGCGTCGTAATGTTGCATTATTGTATAGTTTATCGCGGTGGCAAAAAAAAACCGAAAAAAGTGAAACAACCCGCCTGGAGGAGTCTTGAGTTTCCGAAAAATCGGCGTCTCATAACTGCACAAATATTACCGTATGAATAGTCGCGACATTAAAACGGTCCATGTCAAAAGATACTGGAATTACTGGAAATACCGGATTATTTTATACGCGAACATTACGCGGACTGATCGAAAAATGATCGGCGACTCCTTGGCACTCTATATCGAAAATCGGTTTTACTTCAAAACAGGGTTCGATTTCGTTATCGGTAAAAAGCTCTGTATTAGACGCATGTAAAGCATTAATAAATCAAACAATTTTTAATTTTTTCAAGAAGCTTTACCTTGGTTAAGAGAATTTGAAGTTTATCTTGAGAATTAACGTTAGTTCAAGAGTTGAAGAGACTCGTAACTTTAATAGTAAAGTAATTATAAATAATTTGATCGAGCTACCGGAGCTACGATACACTTCATAAACGACATTACGCGTATTTAAAGGACTTCCGAGCATAGTAACGAGAGATATTAAACGCCATGGGAATCGCTCTTTATACCCGGGCTCATCGTAACCGCCATTGTGTCGGTAGGAAGTGCATAATATAGCAGAAAGTGAGACAGTCCACTTCCTGAAAAAGCGATAGCGATACTGCTTGTAATTCGCCGAGAACAATAGTCGCGGCAAATCGCGGGTCGGAAGATCTTACGGCTTTTTCGTCGTGTTACGCGTACACGCGCACATTTCCCGTGTTCAGTTTTTTCAAAGAAAAACAGTCCTACGGTTTATCTCGCCAGTTACGTCGAGCATGTTTGCGTGGATAGACATGAATAATCTGTCTGTTAATGCTGATTTGTAAGCGCGCTGCATCTGAATATGTTCATGGTCCACGAGTTAAGTGGACCACGTAAAAAAAGTGAGGTGTAGCAGTACAAAACGCACTTGAGAAAATCTTGTTATCCTTATAAGATTTTTCTCGATATTTGTGCTGAAGCGTCAGCGTGGATTAATTTCGTATTCACATAACTGTATTTTTCATTATCATACACTTTAATTACTTAATTAATAAATAGAAATTGATGTGTGTAAGAATAAATTAATTAAAATACATAATTCTATTTTTGGTCGCGAATTTTGGTGTTCGATAATATATATTTATACAAATTTTTGCAAATATATTTTTCAGTTTTATAAATTGCGCGAAATTCAGTTTATCGAACTTGAAACGCAATCGCAAAAAGCTGAAACTAAAATATTAATATCTCATTAGATAATTGATCATAAATTCAACAATGGTATCATAAGCATTTTAAAAACTTGCAACTTATTGTATTATAATCAAAAAGTTATAATTTTTGATTGAAGAATGATTGGAAGCCTAGAAATCCAACTCGCATAATTTAACAGATTATTAACAAAAACAATCTTAGTGGACCATACATTTGAAAACTCAATAATAAGAAATTGATTCCCGGTCGAGATAATATTTTTCGCCATAAATTTATTTAGTTTTTCAGCATATTAATATCTTTTTAATAAGGTGTCTGATTGAGCTCAAATTATTAAAATTGCTTATCAATTTAATTCGTGATATTACTAAAACTACTGTAGTAGTAATACGTTTATAAGTCCGAAAAAAATCAATTCCAGCGTGCAATTCGAATGACTACAAATATACGTATGTATATAGTATGTATATAATACGTATATATATATAGTAATTCAGATTGAATTATTTAAGCACTAAAGATCTAGCTTTATGGCTATTACTTCTATTTCTTATTGTTGAGTTAATAGATTATTATTAATATTATTATTATTATTATTATTTAATTACTTCGCGGAGCAACGATGCGCGTACAACAACAGTGAGTGGTCTATTTCAATATCAAAAGAGAAAATACTGAGCGGGTCGGCTGGAAAGAGCTAAAAGCGTCGTTGACTTGGGGCCAGCTTTGAGAATATTTTCACATCAGACAGAAGTATGCGAAGGCGACGAGCACCACTTTCCGTGGTTCGATGCTTCAAGAATAATTATATGTTTAACATAATTAATGTTGACATTTTCATGGTGTACACGGAAAATAAGAAAATTGGAAGTCCTCATCCGTTTATAACTTTGATAACACTCTTACACGTCGTAAATAGGCGGTATATTAGAAGAAAGTTGATAATTCACTTCATTCGATCTTGTGTTTAATGGGAAAAATAATAAAAATTGCGCGGTTTAACATCCTGGATGTGGTTAGTTGAGCGGCGAATAAAATCAATAAACAAAAAAGTCGGAAGAAATTTGTGCTATCATAACTTTCACCTACTCGAACGGGTTTGTGTGATTCGTGATGCTTCATCAAGTCATAAGGCGATAATATAGTATTAGATTTTTTTTCCATCTTTGAATAGGGCCATAATGTAATATTTGATTTTTCACCTTCGGTAGAAAAACTCTAATAGTACATTATCATTCAGTCACTTCATGAATCGTTATAATCCCTTTCTCTTAGCCAGTCTAATTTAAGATTATACATATAAGTCTGTAAGAAAAATTTAATTTTCTAATCAACAAACACACGTTTTTCAAGTATCTCCTATATAAACATTTATATTTGATAATTTAGCAGATTTCAATTATTTAAATTTCATAATTCTATGTATCTTGCATTCTTATGGAAAAATATTTTTTGAAAAATTCGCATTTTTACTGAAGTTAAAAATGGATCCAAGAAACTCAGTGTGTGGTCTATGTACACAAAAATATAGGGTTAAGGCCCGCTTGTACCAACATTGATTTTAAACGAGGCTTAAAACTCTCTTTGACTCCATTTCTTTTTCGGCTTTAAAACGAGATAGATAGATAGATAGATAGATAGATAGATAGAGAGGAGAGAGAGAGAGAGAGAGAGAGAGAGAGAGAGAGAGAGTAAGTGAGTGAGTGAGTTTTAAAATCAAAGTAACGTTGGTGCAACCGGGCCTTAATCTCGTCTGCCTTTGGGCCGATAAATTTCTTCGCTACTGTGGACGAGCTAGTTGCTTTAGATGAATGATGTATTTCTGCTTCCAGTCGACTTCGTACATACCAGTAGTCGACCTCGATTTCCATCCATCTACACCGGTACTTGAACTTCCTACGTTTATTTGATCGCGCACTGCAAAGGAAATTGATTATCAACACTATGGGGGCTGCGAATGAATATCAAAACCGTTTTCGCGATTTGATTAATAACGCCTTATTTCCACAGTTTGTACGGACTCTGTGCGCGAGCAAAGATTGAATGCAACGGAATATTACCTTAAGCGTAGATAACCTGTGGCACATGAATCACGAGTACATGACAGATTACTTTTATAAACGAATCATTACGATTAGTTGTTTATTTCCTACCTGGACCTTGGACAACCTATGAAACTTTCGAGCCTTCAAACGTCGCCGTTCTTGTTATAAAAATAAAGAGTAAAAAATAAATTTGAGATATTTGCGAATGCATTAAAACATAAAGTTACAACGTACGATGTTTACGCTCATCACGATCATGAAGTCGCAGACGAAAACTGATTCTCGCTGGACCGGTTAAGTGCTTGTATTAAGTGCCTGTTCCGAGAGTCCACGGCGGTGCGAGATCGACAGTGAGGAAGAGGATTACTTCGGTGAGAGTAGTTTCCTGTGCCATAGTCCTAAATACTGATTTCGTGCGGCAAGTTCACTGGCAGAGAGCAACCCGCAAATTTACGATCATTAAATCCGACTCCTTATCTCAACGCATCTTAATTTATGGCAATGACTTGTTTGCTATAATTTAATGTGTCATTCAATTAATATCTACCTCCATTGTTGTGTCCAAATTGCGATATATGTTTGGATTATTCACATTCCGCAGTATCTTCGATAACAATGTACCGAAGACTTGCGGGAATTAAAAGACGAAGGAAAAATTATTTCGAGAGATTTGGATTAGAATGTGATGTATACGAGAGAAGCAGTGAGATCGAACAAAGAAAATTGTAACAATTATATTAAAATAATTCATTAAATTGATTTTAATTAATTTTATATTAAAATTAAATAAACAACTTTTATTAAAATTGTATTATAATAATTATATTATTTAGTATAATTAACTTGATTACAATTAATTATATGTAATTGCTAAGGTGTTAAATGATTTATTTTAATTACAATAGTACACTTTAATAAATAAAACGTGCTAAACCCTGCGGGATTTCAATGAACCATCTTATGTATTCCCAGGTTTTTTGTTCACGCTTCTTCATAATAATAATGGATGCACCGCATCGCGTCGGTGTGCATTTAATCCTCTCGTTACCGTTTCAACGCGGTGCATCTTAACATTTCGAGCAAGTTACCCGAGCATAAATGCAATTCAGACACGACTATATCCTGCTGGTCGCGCTGGTAACCGACGAGCGTGTGCTCTTGGCATGTTGAAGACACTCCGCTTTAAAGCGAAAGTCGAACGCGATCTCTTTCGTTCCCGGCCTCTCCTTACCTTCGACCTTCCTCGATTCTTCTTCATATGCATGCTGACTCGTCTGCTGTCTTTGCTTCTTCATTTTCCGGAATATCTCTGATATTGTCTCTCTTTTCTATCTCCCTCTTTTTCTCTCTCTCTTTCTCTCCCCTTCTTGTGTAATGACAGACCGTCTCCGCCTGGTACGAGCTAATCGATACTCGTTATATAAAGCGACAACCGCGCGACACTGTGTCAAGAATTATTCGCTTCGGAAGCAGACAGCAATAAGTCCAAATCATAGGAGGGGACAAGAAGAGCAAGTCCTATATATCATTTTTGGGATTTAAAAAGAAAGGAAGTGCTAATTTATATAATACTAAAAACAATCGTAATTGTTTGCATTCTAATGAATAATATTATTCATGAATTTATATTTTAAATTATTATGAATTTATATTTTAATAAAAAATATATATTTTATGCTACAATTATATATGTACAATTTTTTCGTTTTCAAAACAGTAGAAAGTTAAAAATTAAAATTTAAAAAATTGAAAAATTTTCAGAGAATGAATTTTTGGATTTTTTATATTCTTTTGTTTTGCAAACGTGAAAAGTGTTCGTCCTGTGCGAAATCGAGTATATCTTGAAACGTGACATAAACCACTTTTCGCACTTAACAAAACGTTCCTTAATGTTTTAACATAAGCAACGTGCGTTGGAGCGGCTGTTTATGATACATCGATGAAGAAATGATGATTGTACGTTTCTTTTAATCACACGAAAGAGAGCTCGATTGAAGATTATATTGAGGCAAAGTTTCACTAAATTTTTTATTGCTGATTTCGTAATAGTCTTAATATCATCATAATTTCATAAGAAATATAACATCGTATGATATGATGAAATTTTTATTGTATTACATTCAGTAGTTATATAAAAAAATATTGAACTAATGAATAAAATAAAAAGTTATAAAAAACAATGACTAAAGTTTAGATAAATATAGTTGATGATCGCAAATCATAATAAGAAATGTAAGATTTCCTTATATCGTTATGAAATTCTTATTTTGTGTTAAATTTATAAAAATCTTTGCAGTGATAGATAAAATCACTATTGATATCGAGTGTCAATATTTTCTTGTTTACATAAATGGTTTACACGGATGCGATATGTTATAAAAAGAAATTAATTTGTTCTATGACATAAATTTTTTGTAACATCGTAAATATTTGCGCAAATATTTATTACAAAAAATCGATAAATATCTGCTGGTTTTATCACTTCTGCTAAAAATAACGTCATGCAGTTTTATACGTATAATTTACATCTAAAACCGCTATCCGAAATGTATTTTATCTTCCAGCATTTTTTAATGAACAAAAATTCTGCGGTATAAATTACACGGAAGTGAAAAGTCGGTTATCGGTATTTTCGTTCAATAACATCTCGTCATGATATCTACGTCGAATAATTATGGGAGAATGAACAACGTCGTACGAGTGTTACAGTGAAACTCTGATATCTGTCTGGATCGAGCAGGCAAAATAGCGAATTCCGGTTGCGAGATAATTTATAATTTCCGTTGCTTATATCGAAGGCATTTTTATTTATTGCGTAATTAAAGGAGCACGAAAGAGTTGTTTTTTCCTCTTTCGAACTATGTTTCCCTCGTTACACACGTGCGATGGAACCAATCAGTGACAATAGTCAAATCGCAATTGAATAGCATCGAAACGCGATCGCGAATCGAAGCGTAACGTTAGTAACAATGAGTGAAAGTTTCTCGGTTGGCCATCTCGACGAGAAAGCTAATGAGAAAACGTCGCTGTGTTTTGCAAGTCGAAATATCGGGTCGCGTGATAGGAATAAAATCTATCGAAAGCTGTAATTCGATTTGCAACGATACTAATCAAAATAAAATTGAACTCGAGGTAATAAGTTTCAGAAGTAACGATCCGGTTAATGTAAAAAATATATCTCAGAGACATGTATTTTTCTTTCTGCGAAGAGAAAGAGTAGATAAAAGTAGATTTTATCTACACCAGTAGATAAAAAGATAACTATTTGCAGTTTACATCTTTTTTGGTACGAGCCAAATTTCATTCTCAAATTTTTCCGAAATAAACGCTGGAATCCGGTTCCCTTGTTAAGAGAGAATGACTTTTTAAATAAATTTCTATTTTTTCCTCATTTTTTGCTCAAACTTTAATTTTTATTAAATGAAAGTTTTGATATTTAAAAAATCTGAATTGCAGAGACAAAGGGAGTAAAAATACGATTGCAGACGGAGGATTAAATCGCTAATTACAAATTACGACATCTAATCCCGGTGTACGCGTCCCAGGTTCCGTTCGTCGCCAGATTTCGTCGTGCAAGAATTTCATCCATCGGTTTCGTGGTCAAACAAAATCGCAAACGACACGCGGAACGCACATCGTCTGGGTTTCTAGTCGTGATCGTCCGCGAGGAACGAACCCATCGCCGCCGCCGTCGTCGTCGTCGTCGTCACGTCACGTCACGTTGTGTCTATCAGCAACGGAGGCCGAGCGCGAGGTGGGGTATCACCACTCGACGGTTTCGACGTGAACATCCAGCCCGCCGTCGACTGGCTGGCTGGCTCAGTCAAGCTGAAACCGCGAAGGATCGCGATAGAGCGAAGCGAGCGAGCGAGCGAGCGAGCGGACGCGTGCCTCTCGCAAACGTTTCACCGTTTCTCCGCTCGTTCGCCATCGATCGTAGGAGGAAAAGATTTTGTATTCTTACGTCCGTGGTGATTTATCAAATCGACCGTGATACTCGAAGACGACGTGCAGTGACAAGTGAGCGACTCCCTGATCCTCCCTCGCGATAACGCGCGTAATGGAGATACGGGAAATGCGTTTTTGCGGGTGATACGATAAGACGTGCGCGATACATGATTCGCAGCGACGAGGCGGAACAACAACGGAGCGAATCTTTGTAATTCCTACCACGATGCTCCCGTCGCAGTCTCTACGACTAACCAGGCGGAACTTGCTTACGGGATATGATGTCAGTGAAATAAATGAAAGACGTGTATGCCGTGTGTAGCCGTGTGCGCCTTATCGGCAGTTACCGTATCGGTGCGCCTTAAAAAGCACGCTGAATCATCGCGCGGTAAAATTGACGGTGTGCCGCGGTGCGTCGTTTATGCGATTGGCATAAACCCCTCTTACGAGGCAAGGTGTTGTGGAAAGTTACACAATAGAATACAATAACGACGAGGAGGAAAAAAAATTAGCTGTCCACGCTGCGGCGGCAAGAGCCGGTCTTCAGTTGCGAAAGTCGCGCACTGACCGTGATCTCGGTATTTAAAGAAGGTCATCGAATCAATGAGACAAAGATCAAAGGATCGAGAGGCATCTATTAAGTCGCTCTGCTCTCTTCCTCGCGTTATACATGCGGAAAATCACGACGATGGAGGGGAGCAAAGCAGCGCGAGTTACTTGTCTCTCAGTCGGTCGCTACGGCTTTCACGACGGTATTTACACTCGACTGCATTCTGAAAATCGCACGCTGTCGACTACGCGACGATGAAAAAGAGGAAAGAGTTTCGTTTAAAACGTCGATTAAGAACACTAGATAAGAATGCTAAGGCCGTGAGAACAATATAAACGGGAAAAGAATTTCATGCTCATTTCATATAATCTTCTGTTGTTAAGGAATAATCACGAATAATGATAAGGACGTCAAAGTTATATAAGAGAACGGACGAAAGAGAATATCCGTAGCTTATTATATATCCTTTCATTCTTAGAATTTTCACAAGATTCAAATATAAGATAGATTTTTCTTATATATATATATTTTTTTTTTTTCTAAATAAATATTTTCTCAATATATATGTATATATGTTGAAAAAATATTTATTTTAGATTGAGTCTAAATATTGATCTAAAATTAATATCTTCTCAATAACATTATAAACTAAAATAAATGTTTAAAAAATGTGTTTTGTATACAGAATATAAAGATTTATTGTATAATAATATGAAAAAACAGAAGAAATCAGGATACATTTCTTTAAGAATGTAATTAAAAATTTTTTGTATACCAGTACGTTAAATTAAAACTGCAAGAAGAAAATAAAATCAAAAAGAGAAATTAAGAGAAAATAAAATGTTCCAGGAGCTTAACTTTAAATAAGTATGTTAAGAATCTCAGACAATTCATTATGTATTATACATGTTAAAAATATCAGATTCTGTTAATGAAATGAGGAATAATGAGGCACAAATATCACATCATCTATAAAAGGTGTAGAAGTTATTTTTTTGATTGGCAAATAAAATACGGGATAAAAAGTGAAAATATTAAAACAACAATCTCTTAAAAATTTACCTACTCGATATATCTATATATTTATAAATTCTTATTGAATGGCTACTTTAATTTATATAATATTTCTCCGTCAAAATAAAGCAATCGCTATCGATTTATATAAATATCTCGTCTTATAATATCTCCGGATTCTCTGTCCTTGAAAAATACGAGCTACTCTTCATTGGGCAGTTTCAGTTTTTAAAGTAAAATTGCAAATTTGCGGATACGTGGCAGGCGAGACGAAAGCGTCAGTAAAATCAAGAAGCTATCGACAAAACCTTCGTCGCGGCGGCCACGTACATTATTACACAGACCGTCAATATAACGTTACGATAATGATACCTATTAAATTCACGCCGTGTGCGTCATGAAACGGCGCCTGTCGCCGACGTCGCACGCTCCGTTTCGGCATTGAAAGCAATTTGGGCAGTAAACCATTTGGGTGCGTGCGCGAGTGTGCAACACGCGTGCATGTACGTGACGTTTCTCGGCGGTTGCCCGTTTAAATCAATCGCGAGTACATCGACATGCATACACGACGTGCCGTCAGACAACAGCGCGTTAATGGAAAAGTGTCCGCGCGTTTCATTATTGACTAGTATAATGCGTGGGAGAAATAATGCAGAAATAGATTCGATTCAGCTTGGCGATTGAAGATCTTGACATAATAAATAGCGCGTGCTATAATTGGGCTTTCACGTATCTGCACTCTCAAAAATAACGGTGCCTGTATATAATTCTCGCTGTCTTGGTATTTATATTAACATCAGTATGATGTGGATTTAACACCATGGGTTTTAAATCTACATCACGATGGTGTTGATATAAACATCAGAGATTTGAAATCCACACCATGTTGGCGTTAATAAATATTAACACCAACACAGTGAGAATTAGGTATATATAGATATGGATGTTAAATCTACATCTATTTTTTTAGAGTAATTTAGAGTTACATTTAATTCGATTGTGCTAAATTGAGCAGTTTAAATTTTTCTCAAGGTAATTGCTTAATTAATTTTTTTTATGTATTAAAAGACAGTATTTTTTGTTTCTTGAAGAAATTGTGCTGGATTTCCTTATGATTATCCCAATAAAGTGATTGTAGAGAAAATGAGGAAATCAGTACGCAATTGTGTCGAAAGTGTCGAACGATTTGTAATGGCGAACACGTCGTTTCATCGGATATACGATTGTCTGCGCATTGAGTGATAATGGGACGTTAATGATGATCATAAATGGAGAATAACATCATTAAATTTTGCATTAAATATTTTTTACTATTATCATTATTTCACATAGCGTTGTTATAAAAATATATTATCGGATTGATACGCCGTAGTGTCACTTTGGTGATCATAATTCGAGAATTATTCATCTATAATGCAGAGCTTCCTTCGTTCTAACGTCGCCGTAAGCAAAACGATTGTCCGACTAATCACTGATAGGCAATACATCGCGTGCGCGTAGAGATACACGGACTTAAAATGATATCGGTTTCAAAGCTCCGGATACATTCAACATTGGCATGTATATCATCGGGAGGAACTGCTAGCGCGCGACGTACGAACGCGATAACTATGTTAACAGCATCTCTTGTGCACACGCATCGAGCACGTGGGGTTCAGGTACGTAGTGCGAATAGTATTGCCGGTACCGTTAATACCATTCGCGATATCTAGTCGCTCAAGAGAGTGCACACGAGCACGCGGAATCGCCGCATGTGTGGGAGCGCGAGTGACGCCATTTTTCCCGACCATCCCGTATACCCCTGCCTCTCTCTTTTTCGCGTGAGAACAAAACTCGGATACACAATGATATCGGGATAATCGAGCCTGGCGCGCTTTCGGCCACACCGTCCTACGCAAGCGAGTTTGCTAACTGTGCTCGAAAAATGCAGGAAACTCCTGTAGAAGCCAGAAGAAGCCTGATGTATACCCGCCTTTCATGGAATCTTACACTTTCAACTACAAATCGCTTTTTTCTCGCTTTTTTCGTTTTTGCTTCTCTCGTTTTTATTGAACAGGTCTCGACGGAAATTTAAATATATATCGTTTTTATTCTACATAGAGAAAATGCAATCAAAACGAATAAATATATTTGAATAATTAAAGAATTAAATATTTGTAATCCTTCGGAGCTGATGGATCTGTTGAAGCCAGTCAGTTATAAATCTCTTTAAAAAATTGTAAAAAATATCAAATAATTCAATTTTTTTTTATGTTACCTGCAAATTAATCATGTATTTTGATTAAAATATGTTCAGTATTTATTCTTTTTTATACGAGTTATTTTGATTTCCTTGAAATTAGACCTGGTTTATTAATGGAACCATGTTAAAATTTTTTTTTAATTTAAGAGCACTTTTAACTCAAGCCAACCATTCATGGGTTCAACGGACCCTATGCGATTTTTTACATTGCTGTAACTTTTTTATAATATAATTTGAAAACTCGGATTAAATTTAAACATTTTACAATTTTTTTTCAAAGTAGTAATTTTTTGCGAATTTTTCCAATAAAATTTTTTTGAAGCATTGTGATTAATTGAAAATATTAGGTGTTGGAATTAATTCGTAGCGTTTTTAAATGAAAGAATGTTATTTATTTCACATGAGCATTAAAAAATACATTAATGAAAGTACTTCCCATCACTTGTAAAACGCTACGAATTAATTCCAACACCTAATAAAATATTTATTTAGTTGATTCGTATTTATCTGTCTTTGTCTGACTTGAGATATAAATTTCACACGTTTTGAGCTAAAAAATACGGATTCAGCAGAGATATGACAGAGAGATGACAAAGTTATAAGGTTTCACAAGTCTCGATGTGACCGGGAAGGTAACCAAAAATAACAATGACTTATTAGGATTAATAATTAATAAATTAAAAGATAAATTAAAATTTTTAGGTAATTTATATTAAAAAACTTAATAATTTTTTAAAATAATTTTTTTTTCAAAATTTTAACTATTTTTTCAACATGTAGGTAAATCTGATATCAGATAAAATTAAATAATTTTGGATAATATCTTACGTCTAAAATTTTACGTCGTACGTATGTATATATATATATATATATATATATACATATACACAGAACAAAGAAGTTAATTAGTGACTCTTAAGTAACATAAACTAAATAGGTTTTATAGACCCAGCATCAGTAAAATCATATCTGTTTACGAATTTCGATGTCAACTTCGAAGGATTAAATATGTCGAAATACATAACTAGCGCATCTCGTTAGTTCACTTATTCATATAAGCAATCTTGTTTCCTGATCTTAATATTGTTAGTACATAGTACATTATTATTGTAACAAACATTCCGGAATTGTTCGACACTTAACTTACATTATTAAGTTACGAGGTAAAAAAAAAAAAGTTCGACGAATCGCAAATCTTCTCATAATTCACAATACAATATAACAATAGTCTTCAGCATTCTTCAATCGTGAGGAAAAGTTTTTTTCAGAAATCGATAGCCCGTTTACTGTCCGTTTTATTATTCACTCGAACGTCTTAACACATTTTCCCAAAGGTATCCGATCCACACAGTTTCCTCTGGATTTCGAAGATAAATTTAGGTACGTTCTTTCGACGATACCAAATGAAAAGTGTGCAACCATGTTTCCTACCTTACATTTTACGGACCGTTATCCAGAACTGGACATTTTCGCCCGCGTTTAGTCAACCGAGAATTCGCAGGCGCGCACACATATGTGTGTATGCGAAAATAAAATTCGACTATACATTCGCGTACGAAGGGACACGAGGAAAAGCTTTCCCGGCGAGTATACGTTCGAAAATTGAGAGAGAAATTCTCGTTGATTGACATGCCACATGGTGTAAAATTTTCATTCAATTTTAGAAGAGTATCTACTAAAAGTACTTCAGCACAAAAGTATATTGCACAGTAACGCTTCTATTAAAAATTTAATATACGTTAAAAATTTTGAGGTGAGATCAGCTTTATCTTATGTCACAAAAACTATTTCTTGATAATATCTTCGAGTGCGAATAACTTGAATTTAAAAATTACGAAGAAGACTATCAAGGAAAAGTTTTTGACATGAGGTAAAGCCTGGTCTCGTCTCAAACTCTTTAACTTATATTCAATTTTTAATAAGAATATTATTTAAAAAAAGTTTAATTTTGATTTATTAAAAAAAGTCCTATCACGTATTTTCCTGATTCGCGCATGTATGAATTTTCCTTATACCTTCTCACATTTTGAATTCGAGGTTAATGTATTTAAAAACACATAATTGCAAAGCGAGAAAGGATACGGGAGATATTTTGTATTCCATCATACATAACACTTTGTTCGCTAATATCGAGCAAATTTCACACTGCACGCCAGTTAGAAATCCGCTCGCGGCTTCCAACGTTCTCGTAACGCGTGTATCGGATACTCCCGCTATTCTTCATTACACATTGGTCGGGTATATCATCACCGTGTCATTAAGGAATGAGAAAAGCGGATAATAAAGGAATGTGGAAAAGAATCGGCTTTCTTGACTTGCGTGCGCGCAACTTATTATCCTACGTGTGTACCCGATAGTATGTCGACGTGAACTTATTATTAGAGTGTGACGTTTCACCGAAGCGAACTTGAACGCCGTTACTAGGGCTCTCCGTTACAACTGTTAAAATTGAGAAAAATCAACGCTTAGAAACTCATTGTCCGTCAATCGAGTACCACTTTTGGAACTCGGCAATTGGCGCGGATAAATAAGAAAAAAAGAAAAAAAGGTAAGAAGAGTCCTTTCCGCCCGTCGAGTTGCTTTCGCACGGCTTACTCTCGATTCTTCCTCTCTGGAGGATTCGAACTCGCTCGCGGGTTCTGCTTTCCGCTGAAATCACTTGTAACCTTTGCCACTTGCAATTCGTGCGCCTAGACCAGTCCCACAATCGCCCGCGTCTAACCGCCGAGCGTACCGCTCGACCGGAGCTTTCTCCCGATCGCTAACTTTTACTTTTGCCACAGGCAAATTGAGGATCTCGACGTGTCCGTGCTCTCGTACGTAGGCTGTTCGCGCATGACGCGAAACTAGTATCCGATCCACGAAGAGAAGATGAAGTCGGACCCGCGTGTGAATCCGATGTTGTGCGATTCTTTGCTCTTGCACGTTCGCACGTGCAAAGAAATTCAGTAAATCGCGTCGATTAGAACACCAATGGAATTTACAGAAAATCGAATGTTTATGGTTTCGTTAGGACAACTTTGTTGAAACGTTTTTCATGAGTACACTCGTGAATATCGCGGCCGTGTGAAGTGAAAATATTATTTTAATCATCTTTTTTACTTTAATCGTTTTTGCGTGAGAAATTCTGATGTGTTGTTTGACAGATATTCTTATAATTGTTACATGAAAATCGGAGCGAACTTTTGATCTTCCGAGATGAAGAGATTAAGTTTATATAATATTAAATTATATATATTCAATTTTTTTTTAATCATTTTTATACATCGCCATTGTTTCTATTCAACATGACGTTAATTACTTGTTAAGTGACGTTAATTACTTATTAAGTGCATATATTATGAACCTTGTTTATCTCGAATCTAACAACAGAAATTATTTATTTACATTTTGACCCATATAAAAGTTAAAAATAACAAAATGTTATTTAATTCAAGAGAATTACTATTATTCCTTTAATATTTAACAGTATGCATATCGTGCCAAATATATTCGTAAAAGATGCTATTATATATTTATTTTTAAAAAAATATGAAAACATTTTAGCACATAATTAAAGTAATCGTCCCAGTGACCGAACATGTATCTATGTTTGGACACACACAATTTATTATTATTAATCTCAAATGCTTTTTTAAATATAATATAATTTAATTGTACTTTAAACAATAATAGCGTTTTTCACTAACAGAGTTGATGTGCACTCAGTGCACTTTAAAGCTGTTGTATAAAAATCGACGTAAAATAAATGTACGTTTAATAAAAATATAGAAACGAATTAAATCGCGAAATCCTCAATACATTTTGTGTTTGTATTTGATAAAATATATATTGAGTATTTTATTAATTGAGATATCTCACTTTTACATTCAGATTAGATTAACGTACAACAGCTTTAATGTGCACTGAGTGCGCACCAGTTTTGTCAGTGAAAAACGATATAAGAACCTTATTGAACCGTACATTTGAAAATTCAACAATAAGAAATAGAAGTAATGCCCATAACGGTCAAAGCTGGATCTTTAATGCTTAAATAATTCAATCTGAATTACTATATATACTAAAGTTCTAGCTTTGACCGTTATGGTCGTTACTTTTATTTCTTATTATTGAATCAATTATAATTTTTAAATATAATTAAAATATAATATGTAATAAAAAGAGTATTTAAGAGATTAATAATAATAAATTTTGTGTAAATGTCCGGATATAGGTATATATCCGGTTACTGGGACGTTTACCTTAGTCGTATTTTTCGAACTACTATATTGTTGCATAAAAAATTGAAAATAGAATCGATTCTAGATTTAGTTGCACAAAATTTTGTACAGACTCAACGAACCATCCTTGAAAAAAAATCTACTTGAGTACGCTAGTAGTGTATTCCCATTTCGATGTTGCGTGAAGCGTATTTCGCTTGCGTGCTCTTCATAGACCGGAGGAAAAAAAAACAACAGCCCGCACAGACGATGCGAAATTAAAACTGGAACACACGCGCTCGTTGAAACTGTCGCTGTATTGACGCGAAATCCTTATCACGTTGACATTAACATACGTGAAAGTACAGTCGGTACGTGAATATACCTGTTGTGCGCTATTATTTTTCTATTTACAGTTCAGCTGACAGTACGAGCGCGCGTACCATTCAAAGAGGAATAAATCTGTCGTCAACACGTAGAGATACAGGCGTTCAATTAAAATCGCACGAGAAATGCGGAGGCGACTGTATTTCGCGTCTTGTTTTTTCTCTGCCCGTGATATGCTTGCCTTTTATTGTATGTTTTTTATTAATTTGTCAACGGCTGTGATTTATAGGCAACACGAAAATTCGAAGGATATTTGCGAGATGCTTCAATTTTTTCGAATATTTTTTAGACATATCCTAGGTCTTAATTTTGAAAACTATTGCATACGAAAATAATATGCATATTATAGATTTTTGTATATGAATTCAAAAATATAATACATACTGTATTTAAATATTAATTACTGTTTCAAGAGTCCATATATTCGTAAAATCATAAGTTCGTCACAAGCATCAAATTTATTCAAAACATATTCTGAATTCTATTGTAAGTTTGAAACTTTAATCAAGATTATTAAATTAAAATAAATTTGATTCGTTTATTATATAAAGCCGTTTCTTCGATAACATCTTCAAAAAATAAATTTTTGAATATATAATAATTAGATTTTCTAACAAAATTTAGAATAAGTAGATACATTTTATGATTGTTATGAAAAAAATATTTTTTGTTAACCATTATTTAAAAGAAAAAAGTAAACTGAGTAATCACTTTTCTTAGCGGTGGAATGATATTTTTCTGTATATATAAAGCCGGAGTATCTCGAGTCGTTTTTATCACTCTTTTCGGCTAAATCGAAAATTCTTGCGGAATATATATAGGCGTGACGGATTAACTCGGATCAATCGACGCAAGCGTAATTGGGATCGCGATTGGAAATCGTTTGTGCGCCATAAATCGATCGGGGCTTCTTTCCAACCGCGCGTTAAAGTGGATCTCTCCCTCATGGGTGCAATGACCTCTCGTCCCGTCTCGAGCGTAACTCTCCTCTTTTTAACGTAGATTCAGAAATATATATGTACACACGACGATCGCGCACGGCCAGAGTGAATTGACCTGTATTTCCGAGCGGTAGCAGCATCGAGACGAGCGTAACAATGTATACGCGCGCAGCCGTTGAAATCGCCGCCGGTGGGAGGCCGCCGCCCCACCTTTCATTCGACTTTGACAGTTCCATTATGGTATCGAAGCTAACGGCAAACAGAACGGGTGTAGTTGACGATTGTGAATCAACGTGCTCGCTGGTCCGTCAAGGTATTTTTATTGTTCCCCCCACCCCCACCCCCACCTCCACCCCTCCCCTTTTTCTATTTCGTGCCAAAGCGATCGCTCGACGTGGAAAGCGGACACTTCGTTATACGTTTCCTAGTGTCACAGGTGTGAAATTGAGTCGCGATAAACGTGAAAAGTGCATTCCTCGTGGCGTCGATCTCATGTGAATGGAAATTTGAATTGATTCGATTGGGCGCATTCAACGAGCAGCATTCAACGTACCCATCGTGTTTCTCCTTGGATCAATTCGGCGAGCGCATCCGGTGAAGTTCCGCCATTGTCGTCATTGGATTAATTTGATCAATTTCGTCGCGTTTGTCTACTGGCAACCCCAGGGAGATCGAGATAAGTTTTCGTTATGTAAAAGAGAACAAAGTGGATCGTTAACGAGCTGCGCGACGAAATTGCGAGTATGCACCGCACGAAGTTTCAGAGTCGCGTTGTAAAGGACTTATTTCGCTGTATGTCACACCGTTAAAGACATTTCACGTGCGGTCTCGTTTGCACGAAGGATTTCTGCGCTCATTATTATTCGCTGTCTTTGACTTTTTCGTACGTGCGTCCCCGATACGAGTCGCCTAAAGACGAACAACAAACGGTATCCACCGACATATACGTCGCACTGCATTGGTCATAAATTAATTAACGCGTTAGTACAGCGGAAATTTCAGTTAGTCTCTCTCTTGCAAACTTCATTCAGTTGAATTCGATTTCAACATCCACGCCAAATAATAAGTATTGTACACCTATTTATGACAATTAAGCGTACAATTTATAAGTTCTACTAGAGAATGTTAATCGCGTAATAGAAACGACATTGTTATTTCGAATTTCTATTCTCACATTTTAAGTAATATACATTGTAAAATCAAATAAAAATCATAAAAATTTAAATAAAATTTAATTGAACAGTTTGTAATTTTTTAAAATTTATTAAAGGCATTTCGACCGCTAAGAATAAGATTCAATTTTCGTTGAGATAATTTGATTTGAATATCTTTGAATACTTAGTATTCAAGCTACTCACAGTCCGTGTGACGACAAGGCTCCCTCCATGCGAGAGAATTATGGAAAAAATATGAAAATATATATGTATAATTATATATTTTTCTATATTTTTTATTTTCTGATATATGTAGTCGAGACACGTGTATAAAAATATGTATAAACATATGTATAAACTTTCATTAAAGAGAGATCATTGATAAATATCAACATCGCACGTAGATATCGTACTGTGATATATTTAATGTTACGCATATTAATCAGGTATCGTTAGAAAGTTTTAACGATAACCCGTGAATCAACCGGAAAAGATGGACGAGTGAAAACGATACTATTGATCGCTGCCGAGAGTAGCTCAGCAATAGTTAACCCAATTACTTAGTGTCAAATGCGCATTGAAGCTCAAATGAAATTCAAGGTGGTCTCCGTGCATGGAAACCAAATTTAGATTTCAAGAATTATTACCTATTAATAAGGATCGATCCGACGTGCTATGATTAATTATTAACTTATTGATCTAAATTTCTATGACGATTATAACGACATAATTGAATAAACAACTGAATAAATGATTTTAACTCATCACTTAACAATTATCTGCTATTTAAAATTATGATTCTCTGATTTTATTTTACGTAACAAGGTATAATAATTTCGAGTAAACACCACAAAATATTAGCACTGTTAAAAATCTTTTTCTTAATTTGTGCCACAACCAACCGAGATATAACGGGTTTCTGCTTTAATCGGATTTATAGGTTCGTTGGATACCGAGCGTATCTTCTCTAACGTGATTACTCTTCTGCCAGTTAACCAAAGAATATTGTGGTAATTCGCGAATGTTATTTACGAATTGAATTAAAACGTATAATCTGTGCGAAAAACGCAACAATGAACTCGAATCGAAGCGGGACTCATATCCCGGAACGGTGAACATTTTCGTAACGAACAGTGATGATCACATATACGATGATCGAGCCACGCAGTGATAGGGTGACGGTCTGCTCACCCCAGACTCAGCACCACTGCTATCAAGTGATACGAACCACCAGAGTGCACCAAAGTTCACGAAGCTCGAAGATGGTGACCGTTCAGGAAAGGGTCGTCAGGTCGCGTCTTCAATTGGGTTACTCCACACCGACGTCATTCATCAATCGGTATCTATCTGTTATTTTTATTTCATCAAAATCTAACAACCTGTCAAATTCGATGATCGTTCAATCTGCCATTTTTAATTGATATTTATCGAATGTATATTTTGTTATTCCGTCAGAATTTTTATATCTATATTACACACAAAACTCTACTGATAAAGGTATAATTGAAAAACTAATTTTCGAATCATCTTAAATTAATATTTTTTTTTAATGTAACCCTATTTTTTTAAATATGATGCAAGATGCTTTAAAGCAGCTTTTTTACTGTTATATCTAGTGTCAAATTTATAGCGTTTCTCATTGGCAGAATTTTAATGCACATTCAGTGCACATTAAAACTGTTGCGCACTATTCTAATCTAATTGTAAAAGTGAGATATCTCAATTGATAAAACGCCCAATGTGTATTTTATCAAATAGCACAATAAAATGCATTGAATATTTCACGATTTAATTCGTTTCTATATTTTTATTAAACGTACATCTTTATCGTCGATTTGTGTATAACGACTTTAAAGTGCACTGAGTACGCATTAATTCTGCCAATGAAAAATGCTATTAATCTAATTTAAGTTGTCACTGCTCCTATTCAATATATCGTTATTTTATACTAAAATAATGGTTAAATTGTACACCATGTAGTGTCAAATTTAACCATTGTTTTAGTAGAAAATAACGATATATTGAAGCAATGGCAGCTTAAATTAAGTTAAATTGACATTATAGATTTAACAGTATTATGTTTAGGGATGCACCGGATCGTAAAATTATCGGATATCGAATATCCGGGAAGGCAATTTTTCGAGTCGAATATCTGATATTTTCCGGATATCCGACTGGATTCGGTAACAATCACAAAAAGAGGCTGAGTAAAAAAAGAAAAAAAGGGAATAAAAAAGATCAATAGAGATAATAACTGTAGAGGAAAAAATTGTAATTTTGTAACAATATATAAGTTATTATATAAACATTATGAATATGCATACTTATTTATAGAATATTTATATCATAAAAAAATCAACAATTTAATGATATAAATTTTCAACCGGATATATTCCCGGATGCTAATGATATCCGACTATCCGGTCGGATAATAAAAAAAAGTGTATAAAATAATACCGGATATCGGATACAAATAATACCAGACAGATATCGGATACTTTTCGGATGTCTTGTGCATCCCTAATTGTAATTTATTATTTATGTCTTATGATATATTTTTTTTAATTTCTCTACTACTTTATTAAATCTGCAGATTTATGTAATTCGTTAAGCGTATCTGTACATAAATCTGTACAGAAACGCAAATTTGTATATAAACGGAAGGAAATAAACAAATTGTATTGGAGAAAAGGAAACTGCTAACATTCTATCGGCGCTATCTCGACGAGATTCGCACGAATGTAATTATCATACTGGAGGAAACGTAATCTCTCTAAAGCGGCATCATCTCCTCGCCTCTTCCTCTCTAATACATAGATAGACTATCGCAAACACGCACAGGAATAGCACGCACATGCTTACGCGGATGGTAGAGAGCAAAATTATTTCTCAGGTAGAAGGTAGAATCTGGTAGGATGCTCGATGCTCGCGCAAGCGTACGCCCTCGCGCACCTACGCCGGTAATGGCAATCAACGGTTGTTAATTGCTCGATGATAATTAGTCCACGGCGGCGCGCGAGCAGCGGTAATAGAGCACGCTTTAATAATTTCCGTAATGGATTTGAGACACCGTATACATAGACTTTTTCTGCGTAAGGTGTACCTCATAACACATTTACCTGACAACGATTTTTTTCTCGATACAAAAAGTGTTACGTGCCAAAGTCACCGATCAGACATAGAGTTAATGACGTTAAACTTTACTTGCGAACGGAAGTCGACTGAATATAATTGTATTTTCCTAAAATCGGCTGATCTTTTCATTTACAATGGATAGCAGGATTCTTTTCATTTAATATATATATATATAGGGTCATCTAAAAAGTATCCGCGGTTTTTTGTCACTAGATGGTGTTGATGGTCAACACATCTACTGACAAAAAACCGCGGATACTTTTTAGATGACCTAATATACTTCTTTTATATACGTATTATACACCGGAAAAATTTACTAAATCTTAATATATATTTCTTTGAATAGTACTAAATAAACATTTATTTACAATAAATAAATATTCAATAAAAGAATACACGGAAAGAATCTTTTCTTAGAGTTTATCCTGAAAATATGATAATTTTGGGACAACATTATATTTCGAAGAATTTTATTAATTTAATTTAATTTAATTTATCTAATTTATTTTATTTTATTTATATAAATTTTTCTCATTCATTAATAAAACTACAATAAAATATATAATAAGTTTGATTAATTTACACTGAAGTTGCATGTTAAAAAATAAAAATCTGTAAAATATTGTATTGTACCATATCATATTTTCAGGTTAAATTTTAAAAGACAATTCTGTCCGTGTAGTTAAATCTAATTAATGATTGTATCAAATAAACAATTTAGTAAATATTTACTTAGTTAACTGTTCAAATTAATATTTTTTTTAATTTAATATTTTCCTAGTATACTTATTTCTTATATCTGTCCTTTTTTATTTATGTTCTGAAAACTATTTCTGCAAAGCATCTTGTAAAAGACACCGTAATATCGGAAAATACTTAATATTGAAAGAATGTTTTTCTTATATTTTGATGTCTCGTCAAGAAGTACGAATGGAATTCATCTCGAATCGATTTTTGCGTGAGTTTGCACCGCGGAATTTATTAATATCGCTCTGATAAAATGTGCCATGACTGCGTGCCGTGAATAAGCGACGTTAGGCGTAATTGACAGGAGCGATGGACACTTGCGCAAATCCTCTATGCATCCGCATCTGCCGAGACGTCTCATAAGTAGAGCAAAGACGTCCTTAAACGCATCTCTTCGAGAGCTTCGTGGAAATGAGCTGTCAGCTGATTTTCACATCGTAATTGATCACGAAAGAGCCGACGCTTTCATCAAACTGTCGTCACTTATATCTAAAGCTTCATGATTGAATAATTCATAATACCAAACATTTTCATTTCACACACACATTTTTGCATTTCTCTTTTATATATGTATGCGATGTTTACTTAACTCTTTCATGGTAATAATTCAAAAATCATATTTTTTTAGTTGTATCTTACTTTCGAAGTAAAGTATATAAAAGAAAAATGCAATAAATAAATAAATAAATATATATATATATATATATATATATACACACACGTATGCATTGTGCAATTAACGCAGTTAATTCGAGTAAAGCGAATGTGATATGACGAATGTGACTCCGCCCGGAGAGTTCGCAATATGCAAATGGCTTATATTGTGCGCATTTAGGCCAATGATAATGAACGTAAGCTATCACTACACGGTAATTCAATTCTCTCCTCTCTAGAAACAAAAGGACGTTTGCATGTACTTCGAGGATATATCAAGTTACATGTTAAGAAGTTAACGAGCTGCTACGTGTCTCTTGCTTTCAGCGGTGAAACTTGATTAAATTGTAAATGCGTTGTATCGTTATCGTTATATCAAATGTACCGATAATAATCCTTAATTTATGTATCCATACGCGATGGGTGGATACTGCGGTCTCATGCAACTGCATTTATAGAAATACCACTACATTTTCTCGCAATTACATTTATAGATCTAAAGAGGTAAATATTACAAATATAAAATGATGTAATAATATAATAATCATCAGCACGATTATTATCAAAAGTATAAAAAGGCAAAAAAAAATGAATATATTACATATATTCAAACACATGAACCGTGAATAGAATATGACATTAAATATATTTACAAAGGAAACATAATTTTATCTCCATTTAATACAGGATTTCTGTCGGTGGTTCAAATCCTATTGTATTTTCGCGATGTTAAATACCTGCAGAATATTTTCCATTCAAAACCACGTATTAAGATATTTAATAAATTGCAATTAACAATTGCATTAAATATAATCTCATTCACATCTATTCGTTCCCTGATATATTCCAATAATATCAAATCGATTGAAAGTCCGTTCACTTTCCTTTTTCACTGTACACTGTAAAAATGATATATAGGCAAAAAATATACATGAACGAGTCTTTCAAATTTAAATAATCTAATATTTTCCTAAGACGCGATCTGTCTTCCATGGATCAAAGTGAAATAAGGACTGTACTTATAGACTCTTAAGAAGCACCTCTTGAAGGAGGACAGGAAGAAGCCAGTCCGTACATTTGGCCGCCTGCGGCATCTTCCCTAAAGAAAAAACATCGAGCCAGGTGCGTGTCGAGGCACCATCGGCACGGCAGGCAGGCGGCATGGCAGAGCCATTTCTGCGTCCCGTGCCACTTCTGCGAAGCCGTGTCGGGGAGGCTCTGGATAGCACGCGCTCGTGTGGCACGCGAGTCGCAGGCACGATGGAGCAGCTGTTCCTCCTCCTCCTCCTCCTCCTTCGGGGAAGCTCTAACGCCACACCGTCCCTCGCGTTTATATCCCTTTGTACGCAGGATCTCGCGTCTCCGGTAACATATCCATTCCTATGGATTTGCTGATGTTCTCCCTGAAGAAACGTTTCGTAAAAGTACGATTGATAAAAAAAATATCGATTTACTTTGCTCGCAACTACGATGTAGGGCAGGTTTCTTTTTCCTCGAAGGTTTTTAACTATACGTTTGTTATATTACGAATTATATACGTGCTTTCTCTTCTCCCGAAGCAGATGCTTCCGAAGAGCTTTCCAATGTTTGCATTTATAAGTTTCACAATTGATTTTTGTAAAAGTCCGATATGTGATAAAATTCATTCTACTATAACGATAATGATGTTTAATATATTCTTCCTCTGAAAAGTTATGATGATACGCTTTCTGAATTCATCTTCCTTTGTGCCCAAATTAAAGACACAACTTCTATTTCTCACACGTTTTCATTAAAGTTCCTGAACTTTATACTGATTTAGAAGGATCTATTATGTAAATGTGATTCTTTATTAAAAGAAAGTAACTTAATTCTCAATTGTGCTCGATATCTTGTTTGAAGTTTCAATTCTAAGTTAAGATTCATGTACTTAGATTTTCTAATTGAAGTTTAAAACTCATTGAAATCTCTTATATATGCGGTTACGTGTTGCTTCTGCATTACCCACCATATTTATATTGTTCAACTACATTATCGTATAACATTTAATGATACACGCACTGATTACGGCAGGGAAATACGACTTAGTTTACGAGAACGATGCACATTTTATGACGAAGCGGTACCATCGATTTCTCGATCACGCTCCAATTTTAATTCTCTGGTAATACAATTCTAGCCTACGCAGATACATTTCATCATTATTTCTTCACGTATTACAGCAACATTTTCTTACTAAGCATTGATTTAACGGAGAGAGTCTTCGCTCTCGCAAAGTTCGAGAGAACGATTCGTCGAACGAATCATGAATCATTCCTTGCAATTCTTGGTCGCAGTCATCTCGCGTTTCATCTCTTCGGCCGGCATATGCATTTGTCATATGTTGCGCATTCATTTGCTTAAGTTATGTCGAATTACGTAAGTCATTTAATTGACGCGCATTGCGTAAGAAGTGGTCTCCGCCGCGGAAGGTTGAGTGTCACGGTCAAACATACCGTCGATGCTGCTATCGTCGTCGATGCTGCTATCTGACGTAGGTACACCTGCCAGATGCACACCGGCGAGGGTACGTTGGAGATACGGGCATATAATACGCACCTTTATGGTATCTTGGAGGGGCGAGAGGAAGACTTATACCCCTCGTCCTCGATCCACGATTCTTTCAGGGATTTCTTGTCCCAATGGTCCGAAAAGCAGACCTCGAGAACGCCAGCTGCTCTTCTTCCACCGCCAGTTCGTCTTCAGTGTTCGAGGTGGTCGACACGCGAGACACGTGCATCGTTCTTCGCGAGAGAGGAAACGGCTCGGTGGCGCAATCGTGGTGTAATAATTACGCGCAAGAACTAGCTGTGCATCGAGAACGTCCGTGGCACACCGCATCATAGACAAAGATAGATCGTGCAATTCGATACACGTGGAAAATTGTCCGAGTCCTCGGGAGCAACATGATCATTTGCATTTACCATTTCAGAGGGTACGTCCTCTATTCTTACGCATATTATATGCGTCGCGTATATGTATCCGCTTCTGTCTAATAATTAAAAACACCTGGCGTTCGCCAGTAACCAGGGTGTCGTTTATCTGATTTCAATTATCTCCGTACGGACTTGCCGTACAATGTTTCTCTCTAGAGACTCTTACATAAGCTAGCTTTTCCTCGATAGGATAAAAACTTAAATTGTGAAAATCTAAAGATAAAATTTCTTCGTTTGAGATGCCGTCTTCAAGAGAAGAAAATTGAAAAATTTGATTGAACATTTCTTCCATTTTTTTAATTTGTGCTCCACGATAATTCACTCAACTCTCAAACTTTGCGATGAGTCTCTCTGCATAAGTTAAAATTATAAATCAATACTGCACTGAAAAAAAATTTCTGGTTGAAAATGGACGAATCAGAATTTTTTCTGGTTAAGTCTACTAGAATTCTTATTTTTACCAGAACAATTATATCAATCAGAATTCTAGTTATCTCAACTAGAATTCTAGTAGACTAACCAGAAAATTCTGATTCGTCCATTTTCTACCAGAATTATTGTTTAATCCAACCAGACCATTTTTCTCAGTGTGAGGTCCACTTTTATCAATATAGATTAACTTTAATCTTAGTTTAATTTACTCTTTCTTCTTTTCTAATAGAAAAGATAAAAGTAAGGTAAATCAAAGTTAAAATTAATCTACATAGAAACGACTTTAAGAAAATGCTGTTCAATAATACACGGAAAAATAATGATGAAACGTCTATGTATGTCTGGTAAGAATGGTGTTAATATAGACAATGAAAATCGGAGCATGATCGAGAAATTAATGATTCTCTGCGATTTTTGTCACGTCCGTTTCGTCAAATTCTTAGAGGTGATTTATCAGAAAAGTACTTCGCAATTGAGGGATACAGAAGTCGTTAACAACCTGAGATTAGAAAGTAAAGTCTCGCGGACGTGATGTCTCGAGCAAAAATTAATTAACGTTTATCTGTCTCTTGCGCAGCTTCCCGTCGAAGGTGGAGAGACCGTCGCACAGCAGTACGGCCGCTAGCCAGATCCACGGCAACAGCATGCACGGCGCGTACTCGTCTGGTAGCCAGACGTCCCTGTCGACGACGTCGTACATCACGGGCCAGTCCTACATGCAGAATCAGAATTATGCGCACGGGCCCCCGTATCCTGCCGCGAGCGTGCAGGTCTATTCGCACAACGCGACAGGCTACTCGCAGCCGCAGAGCTATGGCACGATGGTGCAGGGCTTCGGCGGGCAACCACAGTCCGCTGGGTACCAGCAGAATCACCTTAAGAAGGGCTCGGTCCGTAACGGCGACGTGCTCAAGCGGTGTCGGCTGCAGACCGCGTAAGTCGTAATCTTATATCCTCTTTCGCGACCGCGAACAAACAACAGATACGCAGAGAACCGTAACGGTCCGCTTGCGGATGAAAAATTGTATCGAGGGGCGCAGCCAAGAGAATGGATCGGAAGTTAAAAATTGCGTGGTTTCGTTTTCTACAGGTACGAGTTGTCGCAGGATCTACTTGACAAGCAGATCGAGATGCTGGAGCGGAAATACGGAGGCGTGAAGGCGCGGAACGCGGCACTGACGATTCAACGTGCCTTTCGGAGGTACACATTGCTGAAGAAATTCGCGGCGATCACGGCGATGGCCAAGGCAGAAAAGCGATTGAGTAGAAAGCTTCAAGAATTGGCGATCGATCGCTCGGGCAATCTCAACGATCATGAGAGAATGGTTTATCATAGTCAAATATACATTCAGCAGGCACAGTCCGCCAACAGGTAATTCAAAACGTTTCTCCGCGGAAGTTACTGTCGTTATGTTAAAAAAAAATTTATCGCGTTAAATTAACTGCGCGAATCTAGCAGACCGATGCCGATCCGAAGCATGTCTCTCAGGGAGAGGCGGCACGTGGACAATTCGCAATCGCCTATACCGAGAAGTCAGAGCGGTAGATGCGAGGTCCAGGTCAGCGGCCATCAACACACAAATCATAATTTGCATCAGAGCGGTAGACATACGCCCTCATTGGCGCCCAGCCCATGCAATCGACATCAGCAATTACCACCGAGTCCCTGCTGGGAATCGAGCTCCCAGGAGAGCGGCTCCAGTATCCATTATTACAATCCACAGGTGAATGTCGATAAACGTAATGACAAAGAAGACGATCATATTGTAAAATGAACGGACTAATAATTTGTTACAACAAAATATATCTTGTTTTATCGCCTTAATTTGATAGAAAGATGTAATTTCTGTTTAATGCAGGAAGCCCTGTGCGGCCTGAGACAAGAAACGCCGCCAAGAGACTTGCTGCGAACACCATGTACATCGCCGTCGACACCGCACAATCTACAGACGACTATATCGCAAAATTGGAACAACGCCAACCAGCTTGGTCCTGGCAGAACGAGATGTTCCGGTAAAAAAGTCCCCCCGGAGGTGCCGAAGAGAACGTCTTCTATCACCTCGAGATCCATGGAACCACGACATAACGGTCTTAGTAAAAGTGTGGAGAACGGAAGTCTAAGTTCGGTGCAGAGCTCCGGTAGTGATTCCACCAATTGCGAAAGCTCCGAGGGTGATGCTCAGAGAGGATCTCCTGTCTGGAAGCACAAAGGGATTGTGAGTATAGTTAACTTTCTCTCGTTATATTTACGCTTTACTTGCTCGTTCAGCGCAAGTAACGGCGATTTTCTGAGGACATAAGCGAAAAGCGTTAACGGAACTGTTGTGATTGTGAAATCAGTCGAGTTCGCCGGAACATCAGGAATGCGCGAGTCATACTGCTGACACGGCGGCGATGACCGCTAACGTGAAGGAGCTTGGCCACTCACATGCCAGCTCCGGTTATCAGCTTCCCCTAATGGACCATACGGAAAGTCTGCCGCCTCAAACGAGCTACAAGGTGTCCGAAACAGTAAGGAAGCGACAATACAGGGTCGGTCTAAATCTTTTCAATAAGAAACCGGAAAGGGGAATCAGTTACCTTATCAGACGTGGATTTTTGGAGAACAGTCCGCAAGGAGTCGCCAGATTCTTGATCAGTCGAAAAGGATTATCCAAACAGATGATAGGAGAGTACCTTGGGAATTTGCAGAACACTTTCAATATGGCAGTACTTGAGTGAGTTTAATATACTTAATATACTTGAATTAATGTTGAGAAAAGAATAAATTTTCGTTAATAAAGACTTTGTCTCATTATAGTTATACATTATTTAAAATATAATACTTTTTTTAAATAATACTGTTATAATATATTTGAAACATGTATTTTATTACTTATAATTATTCTATATCTATTAGATATATCTATACTTTAATTTAATACTTATAATTTGCAGATGTTTCTCCCAGGAATTAGATCTTTCTGGAATGCAAGTGGATGTCGCTTTACGAAAGTTTCAAGCCTACTTCAGAATGCCTGGCGAGGCGCAAAAGATCGAGCGGTTAATGGAAGTCTTTAGTCAACGTTATTGCCAATGCAATCACGACGTAATATCGAGGCTGCGATCGGCAGATACCGTTTTTGTCTTGGCCTTTGCTATTATCATGCTTAATACGGATTTGCATACACCCAACCTAAAGCCTGAGCGCAGAATGAGACTCGAGGATTTCATAAAGAATCTTCGAGGAATCGATGATTGTGGTGATATAGATCGGGATATCCTAGTTGGCATTTACGAACGAGTGAAAGATAACGAATTCAAGCCGGGCTCAGACCATGTGTCGCAAGTAATGAAGGTCCAAGCGACTATTGTTGGAAAGAAGCCAAATATGGCGCTACCACATAGAAGATTGGTGTGTTACTGCAGGCTCTACGAGATACCGGACATTCATAAGAAGGAGAGACCTGGCGTTCATCAGAGAGAGGTTTTCCTCTTTAACGACCTGCTCGTTGTCACAAAGATATTGAGCAAGAAGAAGAATAGCGTAACTTACACTTTCAGACAGAGCTTTACACTTTGTGGCATGGTGGTTACTTTATTTGAAGTTCCACGTAAGTTTTAATGAAATAAATTTATGAAGATATTTAAATATTAGCGTAATATTTATTTCTGATTGTTATCATTTGTCTTGCAGATTATCCATATGGCATAAGACTCTCTCAGCGTGTCGACGGAAAAGTTCTAGTCACATTTAATGCTCGAAACGAGCATGACAGGTGTAAATTTGTGGAAGATCTTAGAGAATCTATCAGTGAAATGGATGAGATGGAAACTTTACGTATTGAAACTGAATTGGAGAGACAAAAGAGCAGTAGAGGTGCGCGAGGCGGTGCAGAAAACAGAGACTCTGGCGTCGCTGATGTAGAGATATGTCCTTGTCCCGGAACTTGTTCCGATAGAACAGAAACAGTCGATGTCGACACGCAATTGAAACGTTCCGCCCTTAGTAATTCTCTTCTTGATATACACGAGCAGTGTAAGTAGGGAAAAGTATATATTTATATTTTCATATTTACATTTTAGCAAATATATGAAAATGTAACGTGTCAATGTATGTATTTAGTTGCCGGTGAGAAGCCACAGCGTCGTGGAAGCGTGGGTTCTCTGGACAGCGGTATGTCTATTTCATTTCAATCTACTTCTGCCAGCTCGATGAGCCAAGGCATTAAACATCCTGGACAAGTTCATTCTATTCATCCAGGAGCTACAATTCCTGGGGCCGGTGGTAAGGGACTGGCTCAGCAACCGTCTTTTTTAGGAGGTCTTTTCGCCAAACGAGAGCGAAAACTGTCACAATCTGAAGAGTCCGGTCCTTACAGTCGCACCACAGAAGTATAATGTACTCTTCCAGTAACGTAAATGAGGTACACTTTCGTATATCTTCTGTTTTCTTCTAGTACGCTTCGTGTTTTTAATCAGATAAAGACGTGTTTATGTCTCGCGTTTATGTCGAAAATTTGAATAGCAATAATTACTCTCTAATTTATTCATATTAATAAAATTGCGATTTCTTCTACTTGGAACTTCTCGTCGTGCAGTTTTTTCTTCTCTAAAAAAAAAAGTGAATTATTACAAGCAGCAAGCCTGCCGTGAACTGTTCTATTACCGTACTAATAGAGTAGTGTCTTTTTATACGTGCATCACGAAGCGTGCTAAAGGATTAGAGCGCTAATGACGACAGCTAATAAAGATGTAAATCTGAAGGATTGGGCAGGATCCAATCGCCAGGCGCATTTAAAAAGAAAAAGAAAATTTTAACCTATTCTCCTCTCCCGAGACTATGTATAGTATTTATTCATCTAAAACAACTAATGGACACATTTTTCACACTGTATTTATAATTTACGAAGACGCGATATTGAATGATAGAATTGTGTGTAGATAATATTACATTTTTGCTTAGTTTTACACAGACGGGCGTTAACAAGTAGAATTTAATGAAGAGAAAATCTTAAATCACAAGAATTGTAAGAATACGAGATACCATCGAGAATTTCTAATAGTAATCGCTATCAGCAAGTATTATCACCATCACTAATTCGAAAAATTGTAAATAATAGGCTTATAACGACGTTCGAAACGAGTTGTCACATGTAACAAAAAGAAATTAGTATAAGGGAAACGATAAGCAATCTCTATCGATGTTAGGTGCATGTTGATGTCTAACGATTTTTATTAACGGAAACGTGAAGTTTGAATGTAGCAATGAAATAAGACTTAACGTAAGACGTAAGACGTGTTTGTCATTATAGCAATCTATTGATAATCATTCACGAGAAGTAGTTTTTGCTTATGTATGTTGAAATTTTGACTCGAAGTTGTTCACATTTTCAAAAGAAGAAAAAAAGGAGCGAAAAGAAAAAAACTCATCATGTTAAATATATCCATATGATTAATTCGTTTCTCGTTTTTCGCGGCAAGAATAGACGATAGATCTAAACGTCGATAATATCGTTGCGAGAATATAATCACGTAAGTTAAGATACATACGCGAAATAAACGGGGAAAAAAAGGAAAGAAAAAAACGCGCATGCCTTATATACTGCCATGATAAAAAAAAATCTCCCGCGACCGAGGAACGAACTAATGAAATCACAATCGTAGAGGAGGTCGGAAATTTTTTTCCAAGAGCTGTGGAATTGTATGACAAACTAATTGATCATGTACATAGCGCTGATCGTGATATCAGCTGGCTGTAAACAAGCAAACGGCGTTCATTAATTTAATGATAATCTCCCGTTAAAATAACGCATCTACATAGGAGGAGTGTTTAATATAATTCTACCTTAGATTTCTACTCTCTTTACTTGTGCTCTAATTCTTTCTTAGTATCGTGAATATCAGACGTGTGTTTAATCAAAAGATTTTAATGACGTTACAAAGGGAAAGGAGAGAGAGTGAAAGAGACCCAGTAGGTCAAGTCTGCTTAAACAGATTTTGCAAATCATTAACAAATTTTGATGCAGAATCTGTTATATCAGATGCTGGCGACAGAATGTCACAAAAAAAATATAACAATTTGTTTGCATGATTTAACACCTCGATAGGCAAATTGAAAATATTGCACATTAATGGCATCATGAACTTACGACAATTTTGCAATAATTGCGCTAGGATGATTCGATTTTGAATATATTATTATTTTGCTGAAATACTATATTGAACTTAATTGAGCACAGTTATTAACAGTTATTAATGTTTTAGAAAAGATCAGAGTTTTTACATCTGTTTTGTAAATATACCCGTAATTGCAGATTACAAATTTTATACAAGATTTTGTTATATAATTTATTAAGTGTGTTATCCTATCGAGGTACAGCTGATTGACAGAGCATAAGAAAGTTTCAATTCGGACACAGATGGTACTGATCTGCTGAATTTTTCTAATCGAATTTGTTATCAATCTTCTGGCATTCTGCGAATAGTTTGCTTACTGGGGAGAAAAAGAGATGCTTTCGGCCGCATTGTTAATATCAGCGATAAATTTTGTAATTATCGTTAACTTAAGATTAAGATTCGTTAGAGAGAACGAGTTTGCAATCGGTCAAAAGATATTGTGCAAAAAAGATTCTCGTTCTCCTGTATTGTATCAGAATTTTTCCAGCGCGCTGAACGAAAAGCGATGTCTAGAGATAAGTTGCCGGGCTGAAAATTTTTATACGTAACCGCATGATCGACTACGTTCTAATTTTGCGCCTGTCACGTCTGCTAATAACTGTTATCGATTGATCCTTGACACGTACGACCCGTATCGCTAATGTACTTTATAAACGTTGTAAACGATCGAATGTTGAACACTCCGTTCTATTTATGATTCTAATAAAGAGAAACGAGAAAAGGAGCAGAGGAATTGTTGAAATTGTCGAGAGACAATTTACGTATTTGTGGTGGCTTGTCGACAATACATTTTGTTTACAGAAAGAGAGAGAAAGAGAGGTAAACGAAGGTATATTTCCATGCCTGTTGCGAACTTTTCTTCATTAAGTGCTTTCCATTTGGTGGCACAAGTCGACACAAGTGTCGTTTTATTTTTATTGCTTACTAAATATAAAGAAAGATGGAACGATGCTTGTATCGATTTGTGCCATTAAATGGAAAGCATCCGTATTAAACGAGCTACTCGCGCACGCATCACCGACATCGATTCTAGTCTTTCTCATCAACACGATATACGCGATACGATCTCGTACGACAGAATACGGGATTACCTCGCGAAGATAATCCTTTAATGTGTCCATTTCTATCACTGTAAATTAACGTTAATCTCGGTTTAATTTACTCTTTATCCTTTTATAATTCTTAGAATTAGAAAAAGATAAAAAGTAAGTTAAATCAAGATTAAAGTTAATCTACGTTAGTAGAAATGGGCAGAAATTGTACAGAGACACATGATCGACTTTAGATGCAGCGTTAACGTCAACAAGTATGCTAAGTTCCACGGACGAGATCGCGTCAATTCTTCTCACTGGCCACTCACTTAAATAATCTGAATAATTCTGTGATAATCTCGCGCGAGGGCAAGAAAAAAAAAAGACTGATTAGGAAAACCCCAAATTTTCTTACGACATGTATCTTTTTTTTTTCATGTATCACTTTATCCCACCCTCACAAAGAAAAAGGAATCACTTTATTGAGCAATGAGAATGAGATGACTTGAGCATCGCCTCGCACTATCCCTCGAATTTGATACCTATTGTCATACTGTCGTTGTCAGTCGCGTTAAAGTAGAAATACGTATTCTTGTTAGCGGAAAAATATCAGGGAAGAATGGATTGCACCAAATTGGCGCGATCTTTAAAGTCTGATGCCCGATTGAGCACGTCGCAGCCGTTATTCGGCTTGCTCTCCGAGAAAGCCTTGCTGGTGAGAAAGCGTGTATAATCAAGATCAATCGCCCCTTTTCCTCTCGCCCCCTCCTCTTCCCTCTCAATGCCAAATTATTAGTAAATTTCTCCCTTGTTAGTCTAGTAAATGCTGTAAGTACACTGTGTTAATAAATAACTCTGAATCCGAAATGCGTATATTTCCTTCATCAATATCAGCTTATTTATCATCTCTGACGTCATGCTGTGACAATTCAATTAACATAATCGGCGATTAATTTATTGATATATATTACTACACTATTAATAATACTAATAATATTACTATTAATATTACTATTAATAATATTATTCGTTTAGAAAGAAAGATTTGATTAGCATTCAAATCTTTGGATGGTAGACAAAAATTTTGCCGTGAGCAATTCTATCGGTTCATATTAAACATCAATTAAATTAATCGGAGTTAATTGGCCGAAATCATCCTAAGTTTTCAAGTAACGTATTCTGTATTTTTATTAATGAATAAAACTATTATTTGTCACTTTTTTGCACAGAAAAAAAAGACGATTGCGAAAGAAAAAAATTATGAAAGAAATTTTATAATTCTACAATTAAATTAATCTGTCAATTAATTAATTTAATCGTTTGCTCTAATCTTCCGAAAATAGAACGAACGTAGTCTCAGATTACCGTTAAGTTTAGTTGCTTTCCATTTACACACAAGTGAAACTGAATCTGAAGTGAGCTGAGTATTTTATACTCAAATTAATGATCATCATTATTTACTTACTTTGGTAAAAAATTATCACATGATAATGACAACACAGGTTCATAACTTCACTTTTAAAAAAAGTAAGTTTACGAGACTCACACGATCTCGATCTTCTGCAGATTATAGGCAAAAACTCATTTAAATCTCACTTGTCAGAACGCAAAGGAACGCGCATTCAACTGAGTTATGACGTCACAAGTGAGAATTATCTGAGAATCGGTATAAATGGAAAACAATTTTTATGATATATTGGATGCGTTAAAGTTAACAAACCGGCCAGCCTGCTCGTCAAGCAAATGAATATAATTGGTTGTTACTTACAGATCCAACCATAGCCGCTTTGTCTTGAACTCGCCCATTGATAACAATAGGGGAATTCAAGACGGTTAGGCAAAGCGGTTAGGCATGCTTACCGAGCGATTGTATATGATTGGTTGGATCTATAAGTAACAACCAATTATGCTGATTTGCTTGGCGAACGGACTAGCCGCTTTGTCAACTTGAATGCGCCCATTGATAACACTAAATCCATCGTCAACACGCCGCATATGTCGCACATCTAAAACAGCTTTCCAGCGCGCATGAACTGCTTATTTGTATCGGTTCTCAATGTTCGCACATGTATGTACATCCTTTCGTAAATAAATACAATACCATCCAACGGAACACATACAGCATCTATGCAGGGTGTCGTATATGATTATTGCATTTAAATAATAGTGGAACAATATCAACATGAGAATGGCAGTCGAATTCCACGTTTCTTGACAATTCCGACAGTCCGACGTGGAATGTTTTCAATCGGATTATTCAACTTCGAGATAATGTATTCCTAACCTCCAACATGGTGTAAATCCAGTAATCCAGTTCAACCAGTTTTATATGATTTGACAGAAAATTCTGTTTTCGCGTTCGACTAACAAGTAACGAATAAAAAGGACATCGTAAAAAGAAACTGATCCGCTTGGTACATCTCGCACGTTACTTGTGCGATTTGAAATTTCATGTTTGACAGCTATGGAAGATCAGATTCACTCGGAATTAATTCTAAAGGAGGAGCGGGAAGAGGACGAAATCAAAGGGGGCCGCTGCTCTGCCGAGACTGCTGAGAGCGAGAAGAGCGTCACCCCTGATGGATCAGCGATCGGGATACGGCCGAAACCTCTGATCTACAAGCCGGAAAATGTGAGCATCGGCTGCAAGTCCGAGCCACTCGAGACAAAGTGGCACTGGGCACCAGGAGCGTGGCAAGACTCGACCAGGACTAGCGCCTTCCAACCATACAAGGTACTCCTCTCTCAGCCTTCTCCTTGAACTCCACGGACATCGGTATCCACCTCAAGAATCAGGGGATTCACCCGTCGCGACAAAGAAGTTATTGTAATACCGTCGCCTGTAGGCCATAGAATATTTATATTTTATAATTAAATATATAAGATTTATTTTTTATACAGAAGCTAAGCAGTTCATGGATTGTCTCCGTGTCCAGATTCATTATTAGAATGCCAATGTTTCGTGAATATTATAATTTATTTTATCAGGACGAGGAATTATATATAATTAATTTATTTTATCAGTTTGACAGTTTATCAGACTGCTCCTATCAGACATCTCTTGATGAAGTAAACTATAATACTTACAAAATGTGTTATTGTTGGCATTCTAATAATGAATCTGGACAAGAAGAGCTTATAGCTTCTGTATAGAAAGTACTCTGTGAAAACTTCAAAAGTATTATTCATTTTTTATCTATTTGTAGCCACCCACTCTGCTCACAAATTTGCAAAGAGGCAACACTCAAACGCAGATACACCAGCTCTATGTTGGCAACGACATCACGTTTCATACTTTGGCGGGCCAGGGGGAACTTACATCTGACCATATACATTCAAGTAAATTATATCTATACACTGTACATCTTATGATGAATTCAGTCACATGCACTACATTGAATTAATATATATTAAAAAAGCTGCTTTATATAAAGTATTTAAATGCAGTAGTTTAATATGATCAACTTTGACAATGAGATAATACACATATATCCTGTTAAATAACGTGACAATATTGTTATTGGAAATTTAATTATTTAAAATATTTAAATAAATATGTTAATGTATATTTTATGTATATTTTATGGATAGCTATTTTAGCACTAATATAGTAATGCAAATGATTAAATTTGCCATTATTGTCTAAATTAAAATACAAATATTGTTGTAAAATAACACATCTTTGCTGCACAGACTCAGTGGATATGACTGATGAAAAGGGCTTAACTGGATTGATGTGGGCCAGTGCTTATGGACAAATAGGTAGTGCTAAACAATTGCTCAAAAGAGGCGCCAGTATAAATCGTTGTGGACCAAACTTACAGACTAGTCTACACTTGGCAGCCGCCTATGGTCATCACGATGTTGTCAAATTATTGTTAAATCATGGAGCTGATCCTAACGCATGTGACGAGGTACACACATTTCTTTTAAGTATAAACTTAATTTCTGGAACTATGTGTCATATAATTATATTTCTGTGCTGTAGGATGGTAATACTCCATTAATATATGGAGCACACTGCGATCATCCACACGTTTGTTATGAATTATTAATAAAAGGTGCAGAAATAACACTTACTAATACCTCAAATGTAAGTGCTTATAAAGCAGCAATTATGAATAATTCAATGAATGGTAAGCATTTTCTTTTAAAAGCATTTAAAAGGATCTACATGAAAATAGTAAATTTGATTTTTATTAATTTGCAGCTAAAGCAGTTATTGAGAATCATTTGATACCACAAATTATAAATACGCCAACGGATGAATTATAACGATATTTGTTTTATTAAATTGTAACATTTGTATATTATACGTTTTTACAAATTATAAATAAAAATGAAGAAATAATTGTTTTTGTCGTTTAAGTATAAGAAAAATTTTTCTATATAGCATATTTTTAACAATAATTTTAAAAAACATGGCAATACAACGTGAAATATTTTCCGAGACAAGGTAACATAAACTTACGAATGAGTAACAAAATTTGATATATATATTTGGTAATAATACAATCTTTTGCAGGAGCTATTGCAATACTAAAATATATGTATCGAGTAGAAAATAAACATGATAAATTTGCGTGTATAATTATAATCAAATTTAGTCCAATTAAAATATATCTCCTTTTTTTTACAAATGTGTATAAGTATTCGGCACCGAACAGCTATTAAATAGCATATTAAATTGATACATGTACATAAATATAGCAAATGACATATATCAATGTTTAATGGATCACGTAAGAATGGCTGTATGGCAATAAAATTCAAATTCAAATAGTAATCAATCTTGATTGTTGATCGTAACATTATGCTTTCCCACTGAACTGTGCCTATTTTCATATTCTTACATACGCAAATACTTTTCATCTATTATCCATAATGTCTTATGCAACTTCATAATTATCAGTAAAGAACACTGATTCTACTGAATACTTAACTGGGCTCTGATCTTCTACAAGCAGAACTTCGCTAACCTGAAAAGTAAAAATAACATTATTTTTATATAATTTGATATAATTTGCGCAACACATAGAAATCCATGTATTCCATACCTTAATTTTAGCATACGGCGTTTTAGACGTAAATGAAACGTGAAGTGGGAAGAAATCTGCAGGTGTAGAAGATGGGGCAGAAAATTCCATAGAGCCTGATTTCGTTGAAGCATCAATCACTGGTAGGGACCAAACTAACGTGTTTCGTCGTGCTTCGTGTGTATACTGTCCGTCGCATTCACTAACGATAGGATTACATCCAATAGGTAGAGGAATGTTTATTTGGACGTCGTTCAACTCAAGATCGGCCTGTTCCAATTCGTATTCGATATTCACGTCGCAGCCACCCTCTCCGTTTTCAGAAGGCCAGCAATTTACTATTACAAACAATTAAATGTATACTCGTATATTTCATAGACTTAAAAGAAAATTTATTAAAAATTAAAAGTAAAAGCGTACATGACAATTATTATTGCAGCCTTACTTGAAATTGGTAATGCTGTTTCGTCTTGAGCTTGAAAACGCCATTTCAGTACACCAACGTCAGTGTTCAATGGGAATGGTTTCGTAGGTACTTTCAGACCTATCTGTCCATGTGATCTAAACAATTCCTTGTCCACGTTTGGATGAGTTTGTAACTGTATTCCTCTTGTGTCGCTGTTCTCGACTTGCACACGGATACGTCCCCATTTCTCGTCAGAGATATATAAAGTTACCAAGCCATGTAACTCGAAATTTTGTAAACCTCCATCCCGACCGACGCGTACATTAAGTCGTTCTTCTTGTCTTAAATGAACCCTTTTGATGGAAATACATTTGAATAATTTGTTCGTGAATGATTTTGAAGCTTCTATATGTCGTTAATATAACATACAATTCTGTATTAATTATCTGAGGTGTTTGCGTTGATTTTGTTCCAAGAGCAGCAAGTGGTCCTGATACGACATTTTCTCCTTCCTCCTTCAATTGATCAACGAATGAGTCTACATCGCGAGACTTTCCACCTAATTTCATTGCACCTGGTCCAACATTTAGTGGTTTCCTAATAAAATAATAATTATAGTAAAAATATTTACATTTATAAATACAAGTACAATCAAGATTAAAATTAATCATACAGCTTGGGCTTGTAAGAAGGTCTAATTGGTTCAGGCACAAAGTTAGCTGTATCACCAACGGACGGAGTAGCTGGAGTACTACCGCTTCCATATCCTCCGCCAAATGCGGGACTTTTAATTCCGCCTTTTTTGTTAGCTTCCATCATCCTTTGCCTCTGCAATTCTTTGGCCTTTTCACGCATCTTATTCTTAGCTTCACGCTCTTGTGTCATTCGAACTGCTTGATAAACCTTCTCCTCATGTGAATCCATTTCTACAAAGGTTCTGATTTGTGCTAAATTGACGTTCTCTCTATAGCCTAATGCAACTATTTCATCAAATGCAAATATCAAATTGAACGCATTCTCTGCTATTTCAAGTTCATCCATTGAGTTGCAGTATTCTGGAATCTGTAGAAATCAAACAATATATACTTTAGCGCATATATAATTAATATCTACAGTAATAAGTTTTATCTATAATGGAGTAAGTCTTTCCTATACTAAATTATAAAAAAAAACTGCAATCTGATGGAAAAAAGGAAAACATATGAATATTTGTCTTTCTGATTCCTTCTTTTAATTATGATAATAAAACAACATTAGCCAATTAATCAAAAAAATAGTCACATCAGAATATCATTGGCTGCATTAAGGAGAGAAAACTGTCAAGCAGAACATATCCTATAAAGCTCACTGATCCATAGAAAAGACTGTGTTCAGCAGAAAAAATTAATCAGTTAGTGTTTAGATATATGATTAATGTCTTTAGTTCTTCGTTAAATCTAAGTGTAAGAACCAATTGTATTAAAGAATTGCTAAGCGCTAACTGATTAGTTTTTTTCTACCGAATGCAGCCATTACTTTTATGATCCATTAATATATCTACTTACCACTCTCGCAAAGAGCCTTAGAGTTTCCAAATCCTCCAAAATATTGCTGGCCTTAGTCGTGATAAGCAGCATGTATACCTTTTCAAGTGGCTGATAAACATATCTAACAGATTCCGTTTCCACGAATGTATGCTGTTTACCCGAGCTCATTAGTTTTGGGAACGCAGCAAGTAGGCCTTCTATCCTCGCTTTTGTCATTTCGACAAACTGTCGAGAAATTATAGCTGGAAGAGTAATATAAATCGTGATAATGAAATAATTGCATCAAATATTTTTTTTCAAATTACTTAATTCTATCGATAAAAATAGGTTCAAGGAAGCAAAATATTATGCGAATTTTCCTTACAACCGATCAGTTAATACTCATTCTTCAATAAATAGAACAGAATGTGGATTATAGATGAGGTAAAAATATCATGTGATTAGTAGCTGACACTATTAAAACGAGGCACACATACGCGACATGTGTACAGCAGCGGAGCAATGCAACAACATTTTGTAAACTCACTTTTTCCGGATTTGGTGCATACCGCAGCGGCGATGAGTACCTAGAAAAAAAAGGAGCATACAATACCATATAAATTTAGCTACAGAATTAAATGCCTGGCGGGCACACGCCGTTAAATGGATGACATCTGTGGACGATGTCATGAGTGGCTCTACCCCTCCAGGATTTCTTTTTCAAAAAGCAGAATTTTGACAATGACGATCTCATGGCCGTGGAAGAAAATCACTTACCATCCTGACGAGTGATTCTGCAATGCTCCGTGTATACGATTTAATCTAAATGTCTTTATCGTATACGAACCGACCTCTCCACATCACACATATACAAATACACGAACAAGGAAAACAGAGGGCGCGCTGTGCTGACGTGTGCCATGATGAAAGACCGAGAGACGTCTCGCCATGGATCACGACAATCGTAGTAGGAAACCTACGAAGGGTATTTGCAGATCACGTGGACGTGATGATGCAGTCAAACGTCATCCAATTACATTGCCGGAAGAATAGTAGTCGTCTAAAATAAAATTGATAGGTGTTCAGGCACTTCAGGCATAACTCCGGATCTACAATAGATTTTTAAGCCTTAAGACATAAGGAATGGACGAATCACAATCACTTATTCTCCTCGCATTCTGAATTTTTTATGCCTTATGTGTTTATGCGTTATGCAAGAGTCTGTGCTTCCCGCTTTAGAATATATCCACATAAATTTGCACAGCCGCATAAGACATAAAAAATCCAACCAATCAGAGTTCTTTATTTCATGGATAGGAAGGAAATGAAGGACTTTGATTGGTACATTTTCTCATACATTACGTGTTATGCAAAAGTCTGTACTTGCTGCTTTGTATATCCACACAAACTTGTATAGCCGCATAACATATGCATAAAGAAAATTATCTAATTGCATTTCTCTTATAAAATCGCATATAAAATGTGATTGGATAATTTTTGTTATGCATACTTTTATGGATGTATCCTTAAGCCGGGGAGCACAAACTTTTGCAAACTTTTATAATACATAAACAATTCATTCAATCTAAGTTCTTTATTTTATAAGGAAGAAAACGAAAGACTTTGATTGATTTATTTTCTTATGCATAACGCCTAAGGCAAAAATTCAACCAATCAGAGTTCTTTATTTTATAGAAAGGGAGGAAACGAAGGACTTTCTTAAGGTATATTCACACAAACTTGCATAGCTGAATAAACATATGCATAAAGAAAATTATTCAATCGCATTTCTCATATGAAGATGCACGTAAAATGTGATTGAATAATTTTCTTTATGCATATGTTTATGCAGCTATGCAAGTTTGTGTGGATATACCTTTATGCATTGTATTATATTATGCAAGAGTCTGTGCTCTTCGTCTTAGAAAGAAAAAAGGATAAATAAACGGAAAATAGAAAAATTCTCGCGACAGATATCCTCACTACACATACATACCTACCAAATATATATTATTGTATATTGTATTAAAAAATTGTTATGGAACTATATAAACATTATTTTTAAATTTCAGAATAATTTTAATTAACTGTGAGTAACATAAAAGTGATATAAAATAGATAATCGTTTAAATTTCTATTGGATGCGTAGCATCCCAAAAAATTTGTAAAATACTGTAATATCTGTAAAACACTTTCGTCTAGAAATCATGTTCGGCGTACAATAGAGGACGCCACCGAACAGTATAGTAGCAATATTAGCAATGTAGTTTACGGAACGATGAAAAGGTAAACAGTCTTTTCTAGCCTTTTCATCGCTGTTATCCACTTTTTACTAATTTCTTAATTTTAGTATCGATAAGCACATTATCAATTTAAAGGCTATTAATATTTAAAAAATAACTAAGCAGAAGAAAACGTAAGTAATAGATAAATGATATTTATTATTATTGTTTTTAATGTTTTACATTAATTACTACAGCTTTATATTCTCTTATTGCCTTACATTTTCTACTGTAATTGACTCACTTGCTGCTTACATCTTAAGTCGGTTCTACATTAATTGCAAGCCGATCGCAAGTTTATTGCAACAGTCAATCTAAAGCTTGCATTTTGAAATCAACGCTTCATATTGGCTATCGCAATAAACTTGCGATCAGCTTGCAATTAATGTAGAATCGGCTTTATGGCTTTATATTTTTTGTGTGCCATAGCTTTTAAACTTCATTAATTTTCTCTATTTTTTGTTTTCCATAGGTCGATTAGTTTAAAGGCACACAAAAAACTTATGCAGTAAAACGTAAACAGTAAGCGAATCGACCAATCACAATAGAAATCATAAGGCAATAACGTAAGTTGTAGCAAAAAATCCAAAATGTTGATTTGCTTATTGCTTATATCTTAGTGTTTAAGTTTCTTTTTGTATGCTGTAGCCTTAACTTTTGACAAACTCATAAATTTCCGTATATATTTTAAGCATCGCATTTGTGATGCAAAGAAACGTTTAGAAACCAAAATTATTATTACACTGATTATTTCTTCTCTAATCGTTTTTTTTTTCAGTTTCTTTCTTAAAATCCTTAACGTATCATTATGATTATTTAAAACTATAAAGTCTATTGCTCAAGTCTTTTACATTTATATCTTCACTTTTTCTTTCTTCAAAGCTCGATATACATTTATTTCATTTTAAATGCAAATATTTTAGAGAATTTCAAGTAATGCGAACAAACTTATATAGACTACAACTCTTTAAAAGCGCCGAGTGATTTTTCCGATTGATTCAAAATATTCAATTGCGCGCCTCGAGCTAACGAACGCGCCAACGGATTTTTTAATCCGCGCAAACTTCAAGTCGCTCGCGGCACGCGGCAGTTGAGAATTCGAATTCCCGAACTCGACGCGTCTTCGCGAATTTGACGAAGGAATCAATAGTAAATCCTATCGCGCGCGGTCGATTAGTCATTAGTTTGTCACCGACGACAACCGAGTAATCGGCGACAGTGAGAGGGACGCCGAAGACGCCCCGCTGAACGCGGAACGGTCTCGTCAGGTACACACCGCTGTGCGTTAATTTAGTGGCGGCCATTATCGCGCTTGTATATTCGCCGGCGTCGGCGTCGGCGTCGCCTCGCGTCGCCTCGCGTCGCGTTTCAACGGCTAGTCAACGCGGAAGATGAACGGCGCACACCATTATTACACCGCATCTATTCCGGCTACGTTTCTACTCGGCCGAGCTCGCGTTTCCGTTGTCCTCCCTCTCCATTGCTGTTCCTGGCGATCCCCTTTTACCGTATAAGTTCTCGTTCCTCGCCCGCTCCTCTGTGGACCGGCAGCCCAACGACGAGCGCGATCGAATTAAGAGAGTGGTAAGAAACGAAATTTGCTCCTTTTCTTTTTTCACGTCGTAATCGGATCGGTCATCGAACACGCATCTGCACTAGGGAGCAGATTCGCACGAAATTAATAAGCATAAATTGACGTTAATGTATAAGGTTAGATTTTTGACAGAATCCGAGAAAGATTTCCACTTTTTTTTACTTTTATTAAATAGAGGTAATCTGTACATAAAATCTACTTTATATATTGTTTTATTCTGCTTAACAAATTGCATTAGATAAATTGAAATTTAATCCTTGGTACGCATGATTTTCCAGTGTCAAAAGAGAGAATCAAAAGGAAGAATTGAGGGTACCTTAAACTCTTTTCACGCGAAGGGAAATTATAAAAAAAAAGATGATTTTTCAGTCCTCTACACGTGATGGATCGTTTATGTCCTGGATTAATTTTCATCATTTGCAAGTATACAAAAATTATATATGTGATTCTTCTTGGGATATTATATGATATTATATGATATTTAAGATATATTTTAATATCTTTAGATAGTATTTGTAAGGCTAAGTATTAAAAAATTGTATATATCAGGTCTGATTTTTTATTATCTTGTTAACTTATGATTTGGATTTAACCTACTTAACTTGTTGATAATGTAAAAAAATTGTATTTTTATATAGCTATGATTAATCACTAAACTAATAGTTTTGTAGTGGTAAGTTTAAAATTGTGTTAGCAATGATTAATCACTAAACTAATAATTTTGTAGTGGTAAGTTTAAAAAATTATTTACTGCATCATTAATTTAATGATTAACCATAGATAGAAAAATAGTTTTCACATCATCATCAGGTTTAAACTTTAATTATTAACCACAAATTAACCAGCAAATGAAAAATCTAAAATAAATGTTATAATTAATTATTTGATGCTTCTAGTATTTCAAAGAAAAAAAATGCGTAGAGTACATAAATGATCAAATCATGTGTACTAAGGATTAATATTAAAAATGTTTTCAATGTTTCTTAATCTTTAAATTACTATAATATATAAAAATCAGAGGATTGCCCCTGAAAAACGGTCTTGGTTATTTTATATTAATGAGGGTCGAGAATCCGTCATCTCGTTGAAGTTTAGTTCTCACGAGCCTTTACGAGGTAGTGATCGTTGTAATTAATTTACGACGCTGCTCCTTTCCCGTGTCTCACACGGCGCACGGCGTCGACGTTATTACTACATAACTGCTGTTGGCAACAGAAACGATGCGGCCGACGAGTAGCTTTTAGAGAGAAATTAAGCTTTGGGTGTAAGTGGTTAACAAAGAAATTAATTCGCGTATATCGCACTTGTACCGCCATCAAGCTATCTAGAGGGACGTAGGAAACGAGAAACTGGAAGCAGGAGAGGCAGATAAGGGCCGAAGGCGGTACCGCCGGTTCATCCAATTAGTTTCCGTGCTAATTAGACCTACGTGCCTTAATACGGCACTCTTGAGAGCGTAAGCAAAACGCCATCTTGATAACAAGAAAAAACTTCTCCCTATTACTTTTTCAGGTCATGCGGCGCGGGTTGGGATCAAGCGGCGCAGATTAAGGAAATACGCTGACGTCGGCTGTCCGTTGCAGTTTTCCGTTTTCGCGAGAAGACCTCAGAGTCGGCATCGTGGGACAAAACGTCGGTCGATTATCGCGTTAACTAAGATACGGCGACGAGGACGCAGCCGATCGGTGAGTTTTACGATATTTGCATGAGTCATCGTTTCTTCACGTAACAGATGGGCGAGATAACCGGCTGCTGGGAATCCCGCAATAGTTTGCCCCGGTATCTCGATGAGTACTTATTATATTCTGGATTCTTGAATTTCTACATAAAATTAGGAACACAAAGAAAAACGTAAGGCAATAAGACGTAATTAATTAAAATTAATCGAATTGGACAATCACAATAGAAAATATACAATAACCTTACGTTTTCTATTATGATTGCTCGAGTCGATTACTGCTTACTTCCTTACGTTTTTTAATGTATTTTTGGCTTAAGGGGATGCTGGAGTGACGGAAGCTCCAGCATCCCCTTAACCGTGAACACGTTTAAAATATTTAAATGCTATCACATGACTACATCCGCGTTATATATTTGTGAAGATTAATGTTTCTTGCCTCTTTTTGAGGAACGAAAAGAAGGGAAATTCCTTTATCTTTCCTTTTTCACATTTTAAATTCACATTTTTTTACTTTACCAGAAAAGCGTCGTTGTTGATACGCCTCCATGGACGCTAAAAAGGATAGGGTTTATATTTTACGCGACAGAATTTTTTTTGAACGTCATATTTGATATTCGCATAAAAATAGAACGTGCTTTATAGCGGATTTTTGTTTTGCGTTATTACAGTGATACAAGTTGTGATATCGAATGACGCGGCGCAGACGTGCAAATATCAAAGGGATACAAATATCCTGCTTCGAAGTAGGCGTTATATTTCGTTACAAATGTTATATTTTATCGCCCCTTTGTGGATTCATTTATTCTAATAAGTTGCAAACTTCGAGTCCGTCATCGTAATTTTTTGCATTAGATAACCGCGATTACGATAACCGCGTCAGCTACACTTTAGTGCGTGCGATTTTTAGGAATATTGCGCTAATACACAGTGCATTGAAAAAAATTTCTGGTTGAAAATAGATGAATCAGAAAATTCTGATTACATTAATCAGAATTCTCATTATCTCAACTAAAATTATAACAGATTCATTCAGAAAATTCTGATTTGTCCATTATCAATAAGAATTCCAATTAATACAGACTCTTTTTCTAATGCATAATATCAACATGAAAGAAAGTTTAGTTAGATAATATGAAAGCGATAATGATTAATGAGTTTTTCCTATCGGAAATATAATCCTCCGTTTTACAATCTGAAGTCTGAGGATCGATTATATATCTTGAAATGAAGTGAAAATTACAAAAGTTAGTACATTTATTAAAATATTTATAATTTCGTTGGTTTTAATAAATTTACTCACTTTTGTAATTTTTTCATCTCATTTCAAGATGTATAAATAACCCTGGGTCCTTTCTGGCAAAATCTTATCCTTAAATTTCTTCGAAATAAAAGAGGGCAAAAGGGTTCCGGTTCTTTTTTCTGAAATATGTATCCTCTCTCTTCTCCCTAAAATTTTATTAAAAAACCTATTTTGTAATATAATAGAGATGTTGAAAAGTAACGCTGAATTTTTCTATCTTTTTTAAAAGCCTAAAATAATAAAAAAATTTGGACTGGTCGGAGGGAATAAAAAAATATTACAGATAGAGAGATAAACCAGGGAATTTTTCAATGGAAACTCGTTCGACGCGAATACGTTTATAAAAATTAACGGAATCTATTTTTTACATTCGAATGGGTTTCTTTAGATTACTCGATGCGTAGTCCATCCCTTCATGTGAGAATTACCATTTCCGGTATACCATTTTTCCTTACCGGAATCGCACGTTATCGTTTTCCTCTCGAAAGAATCGCACGTATCGTTAGGATCGCGACGAAATAAATTTCGATAAGAAAACCTGGCGTTATCTCGATAATTCTCAGGGCATCCACATCGTGGCAGAAGAGGGAACGTACAGAATTGCCAAAGACAAACGGCATTGTACGTCATACGGCGGCCGGATATGATCGCGAATCCACGCTTTCAAATGCAAATGTAACGGAGCGCTACGGCGAGGACAATCGCGGAGCGCGCGCGCGACCGAGATTTACTGCTGTTTACCGCAATTTATTTTCGCGCAAAACACAGAGTTTTCCGCCGCAGCGGTGCTGTTCCATCAGAAACGAGATTAATACGTGGAGAAATCTGCATTGCCATCCTCGCTGCAGCTTTCATCATTATCCTGGTTATTTACAGACTGTTATTTACGCGCGCCTTTTGCGTTTCGGACTTAAAATTATCATCCAATTTTCGGTATATCGTTAACTTTGCGTGAATAACGTGGATGTCGACGAATAATACTCTGCTTGTGTCTCATAATTAAATTCTTTCGCGCAAATTCAATCGTAGGAAACTACTTTTGTTGCTTTTTGTATCGTCATCTCAGTAATTGCATTAATATCGTAACCGTCTGTCTTCTCGGTATTGTATCTTATCATGAAATTCCTCATTTGTGTTTGATATCATGTAAAAAATATCATTAATGGCAATTCCTGTTTCAACTTTTCTATATGTGGTGTATGTGCGAGGTTATACTATTGTAAATATTATGGAGTCAAGAGATCAGTAATTACTGCGGCAGTCGCAAGTACTAATATTGTTCGCGTATAATCGACGTGAATTAATCGTTGATTGCTTGGAAAAAAAAGTCGGGCAACAGCTGTTCTTAATTAAACGTCTTGAAAATTTTTGATCAATAATGTTCCTCTTGACCTAATATAACAAGCTGCAAATTTTTATAAATTGTATTTATAAAAATTTAAGTGAAATATAACTTTTTATTTTGTATATGCTGTAAAAAAAGCTTATTTTTATGATTTTATGACGATTTATATTGAAATTTATGTTTTTATATATCTGCAAAGGAGCTTACTTTTATGATTTAGTTCAGATTTTTTTATTTGTTCAAATAGATTTGATTTACTTAAACTTTAGTTAATTTAATTTAATTTGTGGTAAAGTAACGGCATGATTTAAAGAGTTTTATTCTCCATTTTGAGTTAAAGCGTTCGAGCACGAATTTACTTAGAGCTTTATAAGGCTATAAACGAAGTCGGAGATATCCTGGTGACACAGGCGAAGTTGGTACGTAATCTTATTAAACGGATGGGAGTTTACTGTTGAATGCACTAGATGTAGGTCAGTGGTTTTGACATGGCCGGTGAGCCCGAATTCGAGGGGGAACGGGCCATATAAACGCGCGCACACCATTACCGAACGAGGTTTGCGGTTGAAGTTGATCAATTTTACTGTAATGAAAAGATTTAATGCCGCTTCGATATCTTGAACGCGTCCCATGGCGATCATTAAGTTAAGGTCTCGCTTGCGCAGAAACGCTTCCTTAATGACACTCTCTCTTGGATCTCCGGATAAATTAATCTCATCGCGAACGATCGTTCAGTTATCAATGTCTCTCTCTCTCTCTCTCTCTCTCTCTCTCTCTCTCTCTGTCGTCTAAAGAGAACTACGATGCGTAGGATTTCCAGGTCTGGCAGGATAAATCCCTTCTCCATCTTCGCTTGTTCCGTCCCTCCGCATGATCCCGTCTAGATCTGATTAATTGGGGGTCACACGAAACAATCAATCGTGTCGTAAGGACAATAGCGTATGCGTGAACCCGCATTGACTGATGATAGTCAGAAAGCCTGACCAAATTTGTGCCGATTCCAAGTTCTGAACTCAGTGCGCGAATTTCGTCGTCAAGACACGTTAGATCTAGGCATTGTACCTTCTTCCCTGATCACGAACAACGAATAGCTTTTTGTAATTAATGAGCGGCATTTAACGAAGGTATCGTTCTAGTCTTCTAATCTAGCTATCTCTCAAGCTTTCTGGCTTGATAGTCTCACTTGATTAGAGTCACATAATCAGGTTGTTGGTATGAAATTGCAGCTGGTGATCACAATCGCGATATTTTATGCAAAAGTTTGCAATGGTCATGACACTTAATTTAGCAGGGAATTACATTTAGATTTTTAATTAAACGAAATACTAACATAAATCAAATCAATTATCTCTGTTAATGAGCTTTTTAAAGTTAATTATTCGTTTAATTTTCTCTCTTTCTGTAAACATTTTTAATCGAATATAATTTATCCCCACAAGCGTTATAATTTTGATTCATTTCGACAACACCCAATTTGGTTCCTTAATTAAACAGTTACTCTATTTTTTCTCGCCACGCCATTTTTATCATGCTGTGATATATATTTTCCGCTTCAAAAAAAAATCTTCGTCTTTCTTTTTTTCTCATTCTCGACTATTTTATTCTCGGTGTCGCTCTCGATTTACGAGAGTTCTCTTTCCGTACTTTCCGGCCTTCTTTTCCTCATACGAGGATTCCCGTCGCGATATCGTGATCAGTGATGGGGCGCCTCTTCTGGGTAGGAGTTCTTCCACTTTGCTAAGCGAGGGTTCGCGCCACCATTTGTCGGACCGTCCATTCATCTGTCCGTCGGTGGTCGGTCGGTCGGTCGGTCGGTGGGTTCTACGCTAACGTAGAGGCGAGATGGCAGACCCGAGCGGGATGCAACTCGCAACAGCGTGTGCTTTCTCCATCGTCAGAGAAGAGAGAGAGAGTCAGAGCGCTGGAGAGGGAAGAGGGCATGGAGGGATCCCGGGAGCTCTATCGACCGACTTCTCTCTCATCCAGCATCCCAGCTACGGAGCCGTAGGTAGTAGTTGCAGCTGAAATCTCCTCCTCCTCCTACTACTACTATCACATTCTGATTCTCTCTCTCTCTCTCTCCCTCCCTTCCTTTTCTCTCCCACTCTATCCCGTGTTATCCCGATTCTCCCTGCCATCCCGTATCTCTCTCTCGCTCGCCCTCGCATTCAACAAGAACGCCTCTCTCGCTTCAGCCAAAGCGAACTCTTGACATTTCGCCGTGCCAGTGCACCAGTTCTCTATCCCAGCGAAAGCCCAGATGTCCTCCAAGGTTTGTTAATGTGCACTGATTGCCAACGCCACCTCGCTGTTCTCATCCAGGATGAAAAAATATGAGGGAGGAGGCCTAGACAAATAAAGTCAGAAGGGATAAGTTTAATGAGAAAGATAAAAACGCGCTAATTATATAGGACGTTGATAAAAGTGGAACCGAGGTCGTTTATCTGAGAAAAAGGATCATTTATATAACGTATGCAAATCCTCTCGACACTTTCTCATGAGCATAAGATTATTTTCAGCAGCATTAACAGAAATAGAATTCTTTATCTCTTCGAAATTCCAAGCTTAACCCTCGATCCTTTGCCCCGTTTTCATCTTCCGCTTCCGCCCGAACGACAATCTCTGACCCAGAAACTTTACGCGCCGTAAAGATTCTTCGTCCAGAAGAATTGGAAAACGATTTAAGACGGCGACTTTACCTCTGGCTCGATAAGACGATGCTCTTCCAATCGTAGAACGATACATCAGGGCGATGAATTTTCGAGAGAAACAGGCCCACTGGAGCCTACGGGTATCGCAGTGGCGTGGCGGCGAAGGGATGGTCGATGGTAATGTTTCCGTGCCGGAAGTTACATTATTTTATTCATGCGGTGCCACGTCGGGATTGGCGCAAACATTGTGTGCCGAGTACGGCCAATTTCCATATGCAAAACGTCGCTCTGACGTCGAACAAAGTGGTATCGCGCGAATTCGCCGTGTAGTTTGATTCGATTTCTACGATTCAACTCAAACATATACATATTCAATATAATTTTTTCTTTATCATTATGCTATCTAATTTATAAATTTCTAATTAATTTACAATTTATAAATATTTAAATCATTTATAATTTATTAAATAGAAAGTGTGCATTTGAAGCTATATTTGATTTGTTAGGTTATTATGGTGGAATTTCAACATTTAACATTAAATTAAATTGTTTCTTATTTTCTCAGATTTCATGAGAAGATAAACGATCGATTAAACTATGAAGGAAGTAATTAACTGCTGTGATTATTTTATTTTATATTACGATTTCTAATATAATATCAAATTTATTTGAATGCTCAAATCAACTTTTGTATTGCGTGATTTCAATATCGTGATTTGCAATGGTCGCGTAATAAGGCAGGCGATAGCCCGATGAGAACGCGGAGACGGCAATCGATGCGAAACGGAGAGCGTTTCTAGGACATTCCGCGCGAAATCGCCGGAACATCGGCACTTTTTCCGCAATTTCATCAGTTCCCTTCACGTGCGAACGACGTTGCGCCGGTCGCGGAGCAGCAATTTCCATTGCATATTCAGGGGCCTAAACACTCTGTCGTTGCCAGCAGTCGCAAAGTTATTACAGCCGACATTCTCCGTGCGAACGAGGTAGACAGAGGAGTGAGAGAAACGGTAAGAGAAAAGAGAAAAGTCCGTGCGGTGGATTAATTTTCTCTCACTTTTTCGCTGTCTTTTACGAGCTTTTTACCTGACTCAATAAATTCTGCCACACTCTTACGAAAGAAGGAAGGAAATTAACAGTTGTCTTTTAAATAGCGAGCTAGCATTTATCCAAATCAGTCATTTGTCTGTCTCTCATAATCTTCATTTAGATCTGGTTTTTCATTTTCTCGTTAACTTAGATTTAAACTTAACCTGATAATAATATAGAAATTGTATTTTTCTGCACTAAAAAAAATTTATTAAATCTTGATGCATATTTCTTTGAATAGTATTAAATATATACTTACAGTAAATAAATATTTACTCAATAAAAAATGATAGTAGAATCAAATTAATGATTTGTGTATCAAATAAATATATTTCTATATTTAGTAAATATTTATTTAAAATTATTTAAACAGTATTTAGTAAAATTTAGTACTTTTTAAAATGTTAAGTTATGATTAATCACTAAATTGATGTGGTTTTGTAATGAATAACCTTTAAAGTTATTAAAACTAGTGAAAACAAAAAAAATTTAATCTATTAGAAGTTATTAACGAGTATGGTAAATGATACATTAATTAACAAATATATTTTTAATAATTACACATAAATTTCATTTTAATTAATTTAATCATAACTGGAAAATACAATTTTTACATCAAGTTAAAAGTGAAGTTAACATCCAAACCACAAGTTAATCAGAAAATGAAAATCCGAGCCCTAGAGATACCTGTGCTTCACAGAATATTTAAATTTTGCAGTTTTGCGGATGTCTTCATATGATAACGAGCTCAACACGCGTCAACCTCGTGGTGAATGAACTCAACGTGTTGTCAAAAACAGTTCAAACTTCTACATGTAATAATATGAGATAATTCCACAGGACAGTGTTACCGAGTTTCTCGACGTACTCACTCTCGAGATGGGAACAGAACGAAAGTAGGTTGCGAGTTCTGACTGGAACGCCTTGTTATAATTCTCACGTGGCCCGCTGGATTCCGCCTCATCACGTAAGGCGATATTACATTATCCTCGGACACGCTCGGTGCTGTGCTCCATAACGATCGGGGAAATTCTGTAATGGTAGCACACGATCCGTATGCATAACATTCGACGACGCCCCGTCTATGTACTTTATAGATGGAATATATGTAATCTTCCTCTCATAGGGCCCGATGCACTGGGTAATCCGATGATCGTCTACGCTATACAATTCAGACTCGTCTACGATTTGCGCCAGTATCGATCGCCAACTATAGACACGTAACGGACGGACAGTGTGAGTGTCGTTATAGAACTAGTGCATCATTATATCCTACTTCAAAGAGTCCCTTCTTACCCTCGTAAACGTTAAGTCCCCAATTAATAATATATCAAATGACCACAAAAGAGGAAAAGATATTCAGACGACAAAACTTGAGGAAAATATCGTTTAACAGATTATATCGTTTGATATCTTCGATTTCCCGCTGAGACTCTTGGCAAAAATGTTACGTTTTGTACTTGGAAATAACCACGGAATACGAATGGCTTTTATTCTTTATGCGTTGAAGTTGGAAATCTTGTATACGTCTCGTGTTATATACGATAATATTTTTCGCTATAGTTGCAAACAGTATTGTTAAGCTTTTATATAGCTGTGATGCAAAAATACTTATTTTAAAATTTACGTGACAATTGCGCTATATTTACGATATATACTTTCTATTAAAATTTATTATTTTTATATCAATTAGTAAAATAATAGTATAAATAGTAACCTTAATCGATTAATCATTAAAAATTTCATCGCAAATACTTTAATTTTGATTGAAACATACGTCATCCACAAATTAAGAAGAGAATTAAAAGTAAAATGAATAATTAATTTAGTAAAACATTATTTAAACATTTAGTGATGAAATGGTATTCTAATATTAATCTTAACTTATTATCAAACATAATTAGCATTTATCCTTGAACTTATCGACTGCAAATATATAATACAATCATAAAGACACGCACAGGACTGTCCATTTTAATTCGTCAAGGAAACCTCGACCGTTTGATTAGTAGCAACGATTATAATTTTTATGGCAGGACTTTCGTACAATTTATAAACCGGTTTCCCCTCTACGTAAATTCGCCAACACGAACGGCGACTCATTAGCATTCTTCAGCAGCGTCGAGCCGGGGTCTAGGCGGGGCACCGAATAAATTCACCGCTCCAGGTACTTCGCTTCGATTCTACCTCCCTTTTGTCACTGCCAGAACGCCCGGAACGCGGTCGAGGGAAGGGCTGTAACGGGGGTGTAACGCGCGTTCACGATGGCGCCTCGCTTTTGTTGCGTTCGCAGAGTTCGAATTCCATCAACCGGAATTACACAACGTCTCGCGTTATTCTTCGCTTTATTGTAGATTTCAGGAAGCATAAACCGTTGAATAAAATCTTATTAATCCGCGAGCATTTATTTTGCCATTTGAATTATATCACGCGTCATCGTGTTGTATGTCGCGATTATTGAAACTGACAATGATTTATTATGCTTTGCTCGTCGTGCAAAATTTAATTCTGGCAAATCCAACGAGTATATATAATTATTACGTTATACAATGTTGCACCGTGAAAGATCTCGTTGCAATTATTCTTATTTGGTTATCAATCGCGTCCACAAACAAACAACTGAAAGTAGTATAGAAACATTACGAACCTCGGTCCGTTTATTTTACGAAGGTTAAACAGTGAAATATACTCTTATTTAACTTTGTATTCCGTATCGAGTTTTGCAAACCTTTCTGAGCGTGCTTCGCTAGTTAGTTTTCTCTTGTTTCCCTTGGCTGTTATGCTTTTATTCCCTTAATCACTGTTCGCCCTTGTCGGGAGAACTTTTATTAGCGATTCTGAGATGACTGACGGAATTCGTTTAAGGATAAGCACGAAAGATGAGTAATTAGATAATTATTACTTTATCCGTTAAACTTTCGCATTTCTGATGTTAACATTCGGATTAATCAGAGATTCCCGTAGTGCCTTGTGCTCGCTACCAACAAAGCAGCATGCTGCTACGGAATAGTAATTATTTTGCAAAACAAGATACGAGAACGATTTTGACGGGTCCGTGTGATAAATTTGCATTTCGATTGTTATCGTCGAACAATAACAATCGGACCTGACCATTATTAATTCGGTTCGCTCGATAACGGGGAATTAAATTTGGCCCGCGCTTCTCCATTTTGCGATCGTGCGTTTTGTTCGTTTGCTCGTGTCCTCGATTTCATTTGCATGAAACACGCCATCGCATCCGGGCGGTGGGTATACGCCCCGAGTACCATACCAGGTGCCGCCGACATTCCGTGAAATTACAATTTTTTAAATTACATTTTAGCACAGCGACGCCGTTTAGAGTATATGCGCGAAAAATCGCGAGAAATCAAAATTATCCTTTGAAAATAAAATTTTATGATACAGCTAAATTTACATGCGACTATCGTTAAGATCGGATCTTTATCCTTCATAGCTTTAGCAAATGAATTGATGTCTCTCTCTCTCTCTCTCTCTCTCTCTCTCTCTCTCTCTCTCTCTCTCTCTCTCTCTCTCTTTTTCTCTCTCTCTCTCTTTCTCCTTTTTTCTTAAAAAGCTTTGTTATAATATTTTTTCATTAAGTATAATGAAAGCTAGTCTCTTTACTTCTCGATAAAGAAAAATTAAACTTATCGAAGAATACAGCACTTTAAAAAGTGTTGTTTGGAGAGGCACTTGGCGATAGGATTGAACCTCTTGGTAATCTGTAATTGAAAGCCGAATCCCTTCGGGCGTATCCTAGCAATATCGTTACTTCGACGTGGTGATTATCTGAATATTGAAATAAAGATAGTCCCTCCTGTAGTAATTTCGATGATTATTACCGAGGAAGTCATGGCGTTCTAACAATAAGACAAAACGTTGAATCAGCAGATATGCCATGCGTAACGGAAAAAGAGTTTCCGCCACCGCTACCCCAACAGGATTCTGGTACAGTAGTTGTAAATTGTAACAGTCACGTTTCTGCGATTCCATTCAAGGTCTCGGTAGCGTAAACGATTAGAACACCCCGCATGCGTTGGTGTGACGACAGTGTTACAGCTTTGTAAATTTTCAGAAGGGTAGTCGGAGAAACGGGAGGAGGATTTAGTGAAAGAGGGGTTGAGAGTCACTCTACTGAATGCATGGCGACGTACGTGCGTACAGAGCTGGGCGATAGATAGTATGCGAGGGTGCGAGAGACATGTAGAGACGACGAAGGAGAGGAAATGGAGGTAACACAGGGGTGTGGTGGAGAAAGCGAGTGGGGATGAAAGGCAACCGGTGCCGCTGTTACCTTCCTGTCGGGAATGGGGAACGGTGGTAGGAGGGGAGGGAGAGAAGAGAGAGAGCTAGGTCAGGGCAAAACAACGTTAAATCCGCACTGCCAGCCCCGGGGCGCAATTTCCGCCAACCAGGACCCGAAGTACGAAGGCGACGACGACACCCGCCAGTTCTTTGGATCATCTATCTTCGTTTCGAGAAATAATCCACGCGATATTATCGGCACTCCGTGTATCTCACATTGGTCTGCTTTTATATAAACGATGTGGATTCGAGTCTGTATAAACGAATATACGTCGATGCTTTTATAGAGATGTAAATATAATATTCGGCTTCTTTACAATCGATTTCCTTCGATATCGATTAGCTTCAAGCATTATCTTGAATTCTGCTAAAGGAAAAATCGCGATTGAGAAATTAATCAACGTTGGAGCAATTGACTAAAGTAACAATGTTACTTACAATTACGTTATTTCGATTTTTCCAAGACTACATTCTTCGTCACATTAGAAAATTCCTCGTCATCTTAAAGGTCGATAGAAAACGATTTATTATATTTATTATATTGTATCTACCGCGTCGCTGAGCGCGAATCTTTGAAAGTAAAACAGCGGTAACATTCGTGAGTATTGCTGTAAATTACGCCGAGTACGGTACTAGAATTTTTACGACTGTGAAGGAATTACGAGCGGTGTGCATGAAAAGGATATTCATCTAACTTCGCGCTACGCCGTGTGACTTTTTCCCTTCGCAGCTAACGGGCGAACGAGCGCGTTCCGTTTTCCATTCCTCTCGGCAAGTCCTCTCTCTTTCCTCTTTCCCTCGCAATATTGATCTTCTCGGGTTCATGAAATTGGTAGGTGCTACGCCGCCGCGTCATAGAGGACGCGTTACCGCTTCACATCGCGACAGAAATCCAAAGGTTTGTTCGCGTCGTATGCTCCAACATGCTTCAATATGCTCCTGCCATAATTCCTACTCACTCTAATGAGTGCATTAGAGTGAGTAGGAGCTATGATAAGAGCATATTGGAGTATGTTGGAGCATGCGACGCGAACAAACCTCAAGCGAGCGATTATCAAACGCTGTGTCCGCCGGACGCTCAGCTTGACTCTTCTATCCTCGATGGCTTAACGATATTTAAGACAGATTCTGTCATTTGAGTACAGTTTCACGATTTTCAGATAACGTGAATATTTATAATATTAATATTTCAAAGAAACGTTGTTGTCAAAAAGGACATCGTTCTCATTGTTTATTGAATTTCATCGATCAATTATTTGACGAGCTACGCTGATCTGGATTGTGACGTCTGCTTTTGCCGTTTCGTTCGTTACAATCGCTGACGTAGATCGGTAATTGAGACGACCGGAGTAATTGCATTTACTCTGCCGCTATGGCGTCGGACACGTACCGAACGTCTCCTTCGTGGAATACCAATGAACGTGTTCTTGTTATCGAAGGAATATATGCATTCGAACGGATCGGCACGAAAGTGAGAGAACCGGCTTGATGTTACGAACAACGCGGGAGAGTGGACGTTCGCGTCCTTATCTGTTGAAAAATCAATAGCATGCTCGCGAACGTATACATTCCAACAGAGAATTTCATGTTACTTATTGTTTGAGTTTATCGGAAAATTGTACAAACATTTTTCATGCTAAAAACTATCAAGAACGTAGAAAATTGCATGTAAAACAATGTAGCACTTTATGGACGTTTATGTAATGTAAATCACTTTACTTATAGTTTATATTGATTACTTAAAATTATTAAATGTTATCATATAATAAATATTTATCGCGTATATAAAATGACATGTAGACGAAAGTATAATTGTCGCGAATATATATATAAGCTGTACATTCGTGCAGTATTGTATAACACCAATGATCAGTGATACGTGCTAATTGGATGCATCCAATTAAAATTTTTTCTTCTATGTTGTTATATTTTTTCCAATAAGCCGTGTTCGTTTGTCCATGTATTCGTTTTGACGTTTTTCTGTTGCGATTTATCGTAGCTGGAAACGAGGAAAATTAAATAAAAATTACAAGATTTGCTTTAATTAATAATTTAACTGAATATTGCAATTTCTTGAGAGTTAATTCAGTTTTACGTTAAAGTATATCTCGTTACTAATCGTTACTAGTCTGGTCACTCGATACTATAACGTAATCTTCTAACTTGCAAGATACAACTTCCTGTTAAATCCTTCTTTACCGAAATTTACTTGTTACGGAACAACGGAGCTAAAACTTGATGATGTGAACTTCGAAAGTTGGCTGCATGAAATAAAAACAATATCATCACAAATTCGGTTTACTAAGTTAAGGATTACGAACAAACTTTAGGTAAAAAGCCTCTCTTGCAGATTAGTAGTCCAACCGATTTATTACTTTTTTTACCGGATTAATGTTTTACACATAATTTTGAGAAGTATATAGTATGTGTTAACATTATTTTAAAGATAGATATGATGTAGAAAAAGATAATGTTCGAAATATTATTCTTACTGATATTTTTCTATGACATGAATGTGAGCGGTTGTTGTTTGGTCGAGTTTTACATCTAATAAATTTCAGTAACTTTAATCTGTGATTTTTCGACGATGCTATGTATGTACAGTGGCATTTACATTTACTATTAATTCATACGATGAAGTCCTGAGGCTCTTGTGCCTTGAAGTGGCGCTTCTACTTAGACTATCTCAAAGAGGAAACGTTTCATCATGGTTGAAATAACAGTCGCATTGTGAAGAGATACGAGATGTTTGATCTTGTTATAAAATTATTTCATATATACACATACAATGGAAACGTATCCGATTTCCCGCGACTGCATAATTAAGCGTACCTGTATTGCACAATTTATTTCCCGTTGTGGATTTTCTAAGTTTATATTTAGCATACATAATTTTTTAGTTGTTAATAATTGTATTAATCTAAGATCTCTTAAAAATTTTAATTATAAATTATGTTATTCGATGATTTTACATAGTCGATGAATTATCATTGACGTTCATTCAAATGCTTGTTTGATTTTGCCTCTTTATTCCTCTATCGTCTCCCTTTCTCTTTCTCTCTGTTTCCCTCTCCAGATTGGCTTTAATTGGGTCTTCACAATTACCGCCAAAGGGGTTCCCATTCTATATCTACCTCTTCCTCGTTAGTACGCATCGATAAACGATGTCACCTTGCGACGATTAACAAGACAATACAGCATCTCTACGTATCTTGATCTGCATCTGTTACTGTTCAGCTCATCCATCTGGTTCGCATTTATTAAGCGCTCGATGTAAAATGTTTTAACAAACCGTTTCTTAATCAATATTTTTTTAATTATAATGAAATTTTTTTAATTAATTAAATATTTATTTTTAGAAAAAAAAGTACGCAGAATATTAGCGTATCAGTCAATCTATAACGTCACTACTTCATCAATTTTCTTTTTTTATTTATATATTCATATGTTTTAATTTCAAAAATCATAATAT